>NC_092055.1:39038009-39196393 GCF_003086295.3 Arachis hypogaea
GTTACATCTTCTAACCATTAATCCCATTCTTGTGTGCATATCTCTCTCTCTATGATTGTGATCCTTGCTTTGTCTGATTATATGTCTATTACTTTGTGTATGAATGCATTTACTTATTAAGGCCATCATTTCAATAGTCACTTTCCCAAATGGCCTTAACCCTTTTATCTAATTGCTAACAATTTTAAGCCATGACAATCCCTTTTTGTTCTTAAATAGAGCATACCAACAACCCTAAGCGAAAAACCATGAATGTTCCTAAATTTGGATCCTTGATTAGCTTAGGTAAGTTAGGATGTGTGTCATTCAATTAGGAGGGTATACTTGGGAAATTTGGGTAGATATATAGGTGTATAATTGAGTGTAATTAAAATTCTAGGATTTGGAAACATGCTCATATATTGAATGATTGAATTATATTAATTGAAACTTTTGTACATAAAGTCCCAAGAAAAAGGGATCATCAAAAAAAAAAAAAAAAAAACAAAGCATAAAAGGACAAAGAAACCCAGAAAAGTAAGAAACAATGCATGTGGAATGTGAATTGAAAAAAATGCATGAGTATGCAAAAGTGAAACTCAAGGGTAGCTAGGTAATGTATTATATTGTATGGTTGTTCTATGTGTTAGTGGGATCTAGGTTAATCAAGACTCATTTTAAGCTCACTTGGCATATATCCTCCTCACCCTAGCCCGATTACAACCCATGAATAAGACCTCATGATACTTGTAAGCATGCATTAAGTAATTGTTGATTGTTAGATGAAAGACAAATCTTGGAAAGCATGATTAGGAGAGGATTGAGCGACGAACCCTATACACTTGAGCGAATAGAGCGGTTACACTTCCGGTGAGGGTTCGATGCTCAATTCTTTGTTCCCGGCTTTCACAAGCATTCATCTAGCAAGTTATATGCACTCCTTAGTGATGTTCAATTTGGTAGGATTCATGAGCTACATACTATTTTCACCCCATATGTTCACATGTGTTCTTGGAGGATAGATTTATCCTTGACCAAGTAGGTAAATGATTTTACATTAGTTGCATGAATTCACTTAGGTAGTTTGCATTTCATAACCCTTTCTCACCATGATCTTTAGTCTTTTTATTCTGAGCATGAGGACATGCTTGGTTTAAGTGTGGGGAGATTTGATAAATTCTAATTTTGTGGTTTATATTGTGTAGAATTTGGGGAGTTTTGTCAATATTTCTCACACTTATTCACAAGAAATACATAGTTTTGTGTTCTCTTCCTAATATTGCTTCATGATGAAAACATGCTTATTTTGCCTTAAAATTACCATATTTTAATCCTCTTCTATTGTCATTCGATGCCGTGATATATTTGTTAAGTGATTTCAGGAATTATAGGGTAGGAATGGCCTAGAAGAAAAAGAAAGCATGCACAAAAGGAGGAAACATGAAGATTTGAATTTTTGGGAAAATCAGCATTGGCGCGCACGCACACGCGTGGATGAGGATGGCTGGAAGTGGCGCGCAAAGATTGATGCATCGCGCGGATCAGAAGATTCCTATCGACGTGCACGCGCACTTGGCGCGCACGCGCACTTGGCGCGCACGCGCACTTGGCGCGCACGCGCACTTGGCGCGCACGCGTGGATCACAAAGGCAATCCGCGCACAATGCATGGCGCGCACGCGGGGAAGCTGCACGTGACCTCATTAAAGGAAATCGTGCCTGGCGATTTCTGAGGCTTATGAGGCCCAATTTCAAGCTGTTTCTGCATGGAATAGACCCAATAATACTAGGGGAAATGGGGATCATTCATTTTACACTAAGACACAATTTTAGCTAGTTTTTTTTCTTTGTTCTTCTAGAGAGAGAAACCCTGTTCCTCTCTAGATCTAGTTTTAATTGATATTCCCTTGTTGAATTCTGAATCGGATCTTGTTAATTACTAGTTTTAATTGTTTAATTTGAATTCCTTAGTATAATTTTTCTTAGATCTTGTGATAGTTTTATGAATTCTTGTCAATTGTCACTTTATACTCATTTCATGAATGTTGTGAATTTTGCTTTGTTGATGTTACATTGATGATTTCTATGATTAATTTTGTTAATTGGATGATTGTATGTTGATAATTATTAGTGGGTACTTATTAATTTCAATTTAATTGCAATTTGAACATGTCTTTTATTAATGCTTACCAAGTGTTTGATGAATTGTTTACCTTGATTATGGAGTAGTTCTTTTCACTCTTGGCCTAGGCTAAGGGAATTGGGTAAACTTGAGTTATTGGGTCTAATAGATTTGATGATTTGGGAGCCCTTAGTGGTCAATTTGATAACCATTGACGCTAACCTTCTATTAAGTCAATTAGTAGTGAGGTTAGAACTTATGGGTTGATGTTGACCAAACCATTTGACGTGCTTCAAGTATAGAAGTAGACTTAATGAGTTTGATTCCTCATAATTGTCAAGATATGGTTATTAGACAAGGATGGTGACCCCAATTCCCATGCCTAGCTGGTACGCGGAATCGTGATTACACTTTAATTATGTAAAGTTCATTGCTCTTTCTTTCCCTGGAAATGGCGCCAAAAACATGATGCCAAAACCACGGTTCACAACCCCGTGTAACTGACCAGCAAGTGCACTGGGTCGTCCAAGTAATACCTTACGTGAGTAAGGGTCGAATCCCACGGAGATTGTTGGTATGAAGCAAGCTATGGTCACCTTGCAAATCTCAGTTAGGCAGATATAAATTGATAATGGTGTTTTCGAATAATAATTAATAGAATAGGGATAGAAATACTTATGTAATTCATTGGTGAGAATTTCAGATAAGCGAATGGAGATTCTTTCGTTCCTCTGAACCTCTGCTTTCCTGCTATCTTCATCCAATCAGTCTTACTCCTTTCCATGGCTGGCTTTATGTGATACGTCACCACTGTCAATGGCTACTTTCGGTCATCTCTCGGGAAAATGATCCAATGCCTGTCACGGCACGGCTAATCGTCTGGAGGCATCACGTGTCAATCGCTTCATCTTATCCTCTCAGTGAAATGGTCAACGCACCCTGTCACGGCACGGCTATTCATCTGTCGGTTCTCGATCATGCTGGAATATGATTTACTATCCTTTTGCATCTGTCACTAACGCCCCGCATCGCGAGTTTGGAGCTCGTCACAGTCATTCATTCATTGAATCCTACTCGGAATACCACAGACAAGGTTTAGACTTTCCGGATTCTCTTGAATGCCGCCATCATTCTAGCTTACGCCACGAAGATTCTGATTAAGAGATCTAAGAGATACTCATTCAGTCGAAGGTAGAATGGAAGTGGTTGTCAGGCACGCGTTCATAGGGAATGATGATGATTGTCACATTCATCACATTCAGATTGAAGTACGAATGAATATCTTAGAAGCGAAATAAGATGAATTGAATAGAAAACAGTAGTACTTTGCATTAATCTTTGAGGAACAGCAGAGCTCCACACCTTAATCTATGGAGTGTAGAAACTCTACCGTGAAAATACATAAGTGAAAGGTCCAGGCATGGCCGAGATGGCCAGCCCCCAAAACGTGATCAATAGATCAAAAGATAATCCAAAGATATCAAGTACAATAGTGAGATGTCCTATTTATAATAAACTAGCTACTAGGGTTTACAGAAGTAAGTAATTGATGCATAAATCCACTTCCGAGGCCCACTTGGTGTGTGCTTGGGCTGAGCTTGAGTGTTGCACGTGTAGAGGTCCTTTTTCGAGTTGAACGCCAGCTTTTGTGCCAGTTTGGGCGTTCAACTCTGGTTTTGGCTCCTTTCCTGGCACTGGACGCCAGATTTGGGTAGAAAGCTGGCATTAAACGCCAGTTTACGTCGCCTATTCTTGGCCAAAGTATAGACTATTATATATTGCTAGAAATCCATGGATGTCTACTTTCCAACGCAATTAGAAGCGCGCCATTTCGACTTCTGTAGCTCCAGAAAATCTACTTTGAGTGCAGGGAGGTTAGAATCCAACAGCATCAGCAGTCCTTCTTCAACCTCTGAATCTGATTTTTGCTCAAGTCCCTCAATTTCATCCAGAAAATACCTGAAATCACAGAAAAACACACAAACTCATAGTAAAATCTAGAAATGTGAATTTAACATAAAAACTAATGAAAACATCCCTAAAAGTAACTAGATCCTACTAAAAACATACTAAAAACAATGCCAAAAAGCGTATAAATTATCCGCTCATCACTAGCCAAGAGTTGCTTTTATCATTCCTATTTGAAAACCCAAATTCTTAATTACTTGACTTAGTTATAGTTACTTGTTTAGTTTAGAATAGAATCATATTGGATGTTACTTTGTTAGTTTGGAATTGCTCATGTCTTGCTTAGTTATTTGAATTAATTTATTGCATTTTAAGATTGCTTGCTTGCTAAGATTCCCATTTTATTTTCTTGCTCATGACTTACAACCCCGGAATTCTAACAATGTTGAAGAACATGTTTGCCCATTCCTTGTGAGAAGACCCGAGGTTTGAATACTTCGGTTATTTCTATTGGGGTTGAACTTGTGACAACCAAATCCCTCTCTAAATTTGATCCTCGAGGCTTGTTATCGATAGAACTATACTTGCAACGTAACTTTATTGAGAAAATCTTTACCGACATAGTCCACGAGCACGCATCATAGATGAGAATTCTCTCGCCCATTACTTAAATGTCTTTGCAGAACAGAAGCCAAGCTTGCACTTGCCGAGGTGCATGAAGGGATCTGTAGTGCACACCTCGGAGCCCGAAGGCTGTCTTCCAAAATCCTCAGAGCTGGATTATATTGGCCGACAATACGGTAGGATTGTCAAGCTAGCAAAAGTTAAAAGCTGTAACAACTACTAGAAACACAGTCCAATCACACATCTCCCAGCCGAACTCCTACACTGTTCCAAGGTAAGTTGGCCATTCAACCAATGGGGCATAGATATCTGAAGAACCGAAGATTGATGGTTCAGAGGTTATAAAAACTCTCGTTGTAAGTATAGTTACTAAACCAAGCAATCAACCTTTCTTACAAACGTTTTGGTTGTCACAAGTAACAAACCCCTTTTAAAATTGATAACCGAGTATTTAAACCTTGAGTCGTCTTCTCAAGGAACTGCAAGGAAGTATGTTCTTATTATTGGTTATGGAGGTTGTAATCGGGGTTTAGAAGGTGAGAAGCAAGTGATTTAAATGACAAGTAAAGTAGATGCCAATTAAAATAAATAAATACTGTAAGCAAACTTCTGACAAGGTAAAAGAAATTGGAAGTCAAACTTAATTATCTCTCTCAACAATAATGAAAGTTGAATCTAAATTCCACTTAGTTAACCTTTACTAAAGCAAAGGAAAGTTAAGGGACTAATTAGTTTGACCTTCGAATCCTATTTATTTCCTAAGAAAAAGTTGGGATTATTGAAGTTCAGTTCAATTAGCAAGATAGCGATTATCAGTTATGTTGAGTTTGATAATGTTGAGTTACTGATTTCTTGACCAAGACCAAAAGGGAAAAAAGTAAAATTACTGGAATAAAAATGTCCTTAGATAGGAAACAATGGTAACACAAATTAAAGAGAAAGCAATCAATAGCTGAAATACCTCAAATATCATTAATTCAAATAACAATCTGTAACATGGAATAATTCATAAATTAAATTATAAAAGTAAATAATCAACTCAAGTGCTGGAATAAATAAATAAAAGTGAGAAGGGAAGCTTAAAACAAAGAAACATAAAACCTGGATCGAGAGTCACTCTTACAAACTAAGAGAAGTCCTAAATCCTAAGAGAGAGAGGAGAGAACCTCTCAAACTAAATCTAAATCATGGAAAGTAGTAAAAAATACGAGCTCCCTCTGAATGGATGCATTTCCTCACTTTATAGTCTCTAATCTGTGTTTTCCTGGCCAAAAACTGGGTCAAAAACAGCCCAGAAATCGCCCCCTGCGTATTCTGGTACGTTCAGGTCGCGGACAAGTGACGCGGAGGCGTCGTCCACGCGGCCGCGCGGATTGAAGTTCGCAGATGCGATGCATTCGCGTGGATCACGCGTTCACGTAGCCTAGCGTCAGGGCAACTATGGCATATTATATATCAAATCGAAGCCCCGGATGTTAGCTTTCTAACGCAAGTAGAACCACGTCGTTTGGACCTCTGTAGCTAAAGTTATAGCCGTTTGAGTGCGAAGAGGTCAGGCTGGACAGCTTAGCAGTTTCTCCAACTTCTTGTATTCCTTCAACTTTTGCATGCTTCCTTTCCGTCCTCTGAGCCATTTCTGCCCTGTAATCTCTGAAAACACTTAACACACATATCAAGGCATCTAATGGTAATAAGAGAGGATTAATAATAAGCAAATATAAGATCAAAGAAGCATGTTTTCAATCATAGCACAAAACCAGGACGGAAAATGTAAAACATGCAAATAGTATGAATAAGTGGGTAAAGAGTTGATAAAAACCACTCAATTGAGTACAAGATAAACCATAAAATAGTGGTTTATCAACCTCCCCACACTTAAACAATAGCATGTCCTCATGCTATGCTCAAGAGAAGCTATAAAAATGAAGAGGAATGGTAGGATGTATTGATGCACATAAACTAGTTATGCTACGATTTAGGAAATTGCACGATCGGCAAAATTCCTTCCGGCAAGTGCACCGGTTATCGTCAAGTAAAAACTCACAATAGAGTGAGGTCGAATCCCACAAGGATTGGTTGAGTGAGCAATTCGGATTAGAAGTGTGTTCTAGTTGAGCGGAATCAAGATTGAGATGAGAATTGCGGAATGTAAAATTGGCGGGAAAAGTAAATGACAAGAAATTGAAATGGCGGAATCTTAAATTGCATGAATTAAAGAGCAGAAACTAAATTGCTGAAATTAAAAGGGAATGGGGGTGATTGCATGAATTGAGTTGCAGAATGTAAAGAGAAGATGGAAATCAGAAATGGGGGATTCATTGGGTTATAGGAGATATTGAGATCTCCGAATCAAAACATGTTTATCTCTTCCTCAAGCAATGCGTTCATTGAATTTTGCTTGGCAATCTTATATGATTGGATCCCAATCCCTTGGCTCACCAATTCTCTCTAAAAATGAACAAATTCCCAATCCCTTGGTTTAAATGTTCATAAGAAGAGATGATGCTCGATCACTGATTATACCACACAGTTTCATGAACCACAATTTGGTAGGATTACATGTCACAATATCCATCCAAACCCCAATCCAATTCACTGTGAGAAAGCTTCTCTAGCATGAATCCTCCATTCCTTTCCCAAGGTTCCGAAGGATTCCAATTATGGGTAGTTTCTTTCCCAAGACAACTACCCAATGGAATTAGATCGAGAAGCTTTCTAACAAAAATTCAAGAGAAAAGATTGAAGAAGAAGATAAACTATTATTGATTCATTGAATTTCAATAGAGCTCCCTAACCCAATGAAAGGGGGTTTAGTGAGTCATAGCTCTGAATTCAATTACAAAGATATGAAAACTAGCTAAAAGTGAAGGTAAAAGTCCTCCCTCACTTAAATTCTATCCTATTTATACACTTTCTATATTGAGCTTCTGTTGTGTTTCTTGGGCTTTGAGGCCTCTCCATGCTTTCCTTTTGCCTTGGGTTTATGATCCATAATCTTGATGAGGCTGTTGATCCAAATTCTGTAACATTTATTGAGCCAACTTAGTGATAATCAAATAATAATACATGACTCAACAAATTGAAATTTCAGACTCATCAATCCTTCAGGCCCAATCCCATAAACCATGATATTCAATTGGGTTTCATGCCAGAGTAAGTTTAAGTTAATGTTTGTGCTCAAAGACTAACTTAAACCGCAATATTTTTGGCCCAGAAACCTTTTCCAAGAGTGGCGTTTAAGTTGCAGTTTAAGCTTAAACTGCAGCTTAAACGCCAGACACTTCCAGTGAAGCCTTTTGTAGAAGCACGTTTAAGCTTCAGTTTAAGGTTAAACTGAAGCTTAAACGTGGAAATGGAAGAAGGCAGCCCTGGAGAGTTATGTAGTCGAACACGTTTAAGCTTCAGTTTAAGGTTAAACTGAAGCTTAAACGTGGAGATAGGAAGGGCAGCCCTGGAGGTCGAAGACGTTTAAGCTCCAGTTTAAGGTTAAACTGGAGCTTAAACGTGGAAATGGAAGAAGGCATCCTGGAGGTCGAACACGTTTAAGCTCCAGTTTAAGGTTAAACTGGAGCTTAAACGTGGAAGCTGAGAAATGTAGCCCTGGAGGTGTCGAACACGTTTAAGCTCCAGTTTAAGGTTAAACTGGAGCTTAAACGTGGAAATGGAGAAAGCAACCCTGGAGGAGAAACTTGGTCGAACACGTTTAAGCTCCAGTTTAAGGTCAAACTGGAGCTTAAACGTGGAAATGGCTCCCTGGTGCTTTTCCCCTTTCTGGCGTTTAACCTCCAGTTTAAGGTTAAACTGGAGGTTAAACATGGAACTTCCCCCCTTGGTGCTCTTCTCACTTCTGGCGTTTAACCTCCAGTTTAAGGTCAAACTGGAGGTTAAACGTGGACATGCTTCTTTGGTGAGACTTCCATTCTGGCGTTTAACCTCCAGTTTAAGGTTAAACTGGAGGTTAAACTTCAATTCCAGCATTTCTTAGCCTTCATGATTCTGGCGTTTAAGCTCCAGTTTAGGCTTAAACTGGAACTTAAACTCCACATGTGATATTCAAGCTTCCTTTATTGATTTTGTTGCTTCCTTGCCTAGCCTCTTCTTCCCTGAAATCATCCAAACAATTGCATCAAAGTCTTGCAAAATTTCATGAGAAATCTTCCATTCATAGCATTCAAGTAATATAACTAAAACTCATGGAATTTGCATCAAAATCATATTGTTTGGATGGTTCATTGCTTTGTTATTCTTTTAACCATTCTTGGTTACTTTAAGCTCAAGAAAATGCATAAAACCACTAAAACTAACAGAAAAATACTAGTGAAACTAGCCTAAGATGCCGTGGCATCACAACACCAAACTTAATACTTGCTTGTCCCTAAGCAAGTCCTGAGTTATTTAAGAAGAAAGTATGAAACAGAAAGCAATTACATTGGCTATATTAGCAAGCATTTGAAGTTCATCAGAAGGGTTTTATGCAGAAAGTTGCAGCATCACTTTTTCATTCTTATCAGGTAAGATTATCACTTTTTCATTGCATCCATCAAACACTGCTATGGCCTCTTGTTATTCTTATGTCCTTGGCACTTTTCTCTTCTTTGTTTTTCTTTTCTTTTTCTTAGAGCTCCTTTGCTCCTTGTTTGCTTAGTGTCATGTGTTGCACAAGCCTTTGGCATTTTCTTTTTCTTATCAGTGCACTACACATATCCACTTTAGGCATTTTAGTTCACATTTCTTCTTGAGACATTGGTGCCCAGCACCTCTTTGTGTGACTAAATGTTTTGTATTTAGGTTGCTCTTGATAATGGACTTTTGGTTGATAATCCCGGGTTAGTTAACCCAAGTTACCAAGTGTTGAAACACTCCTCAGAACCTATTCATCCAAGCATATCCTTAATACATAAACACCACAGGCATTTGTCTCAGAAGTTCGAACCATTGGTGCCTAGCTTATTTTCTCAATTTTCTTGCTTTTTGGTTGCCCTTTTTTTAGTGGCTTTTTCTTCTTCTTTTTCTTTCTTTTTCATGGCCAAAGACATTTATTCATCAAGATCCATAGACAGTTTTCAATTTCTACACAAAAAATGATAATTCTACACTCTAATTCCAGTGATCTGACTAAACAATCAAGCATGCATACCACCACTTAATTCTACTTGATTTGTCACTAATTTAGCCAAGTTACTTTTGTTCAAACTTTTCTTTTATTTTTGGAAACAGAACAAGCATGGCAAGCACTTGTTTAAGAAGGTGAAGTTATATCCAAACATCTAGGTGTTCACTTTATTCAAAGCAATAAACAGAAAAATATACTAAAAACTTCACATTCCAGAAAGATTCAACATTTACAGTTTAAACCAGAACAAGCATGCTTTTGTTTGCCCTTTTTAAAGGATTATCAAGGAACAATACCACCTTGTGAAATTTCTTGTTTTCTCTTTGTTGCCAGGAAACACTTTGATTTCTTCTTCTTCTCCTAATTGTTGCTTAATGTTTTAAGATCCTTGTTTCCTTTCCTGCAAAGAGTGATGAAGTTG
This sequence comes from Arachis hypogaea, assembly GCF_003086295.3. Taxonomy (NCBI): domain Eukaryota; kingdom Viridiplantae; phylum Streptophyta; class Magnoliopsida; order Fabales; family Fabaceae; genus Arachis; species Arachis hypogaea. The sequence goes on from NC_092055.1 coordinate 39,048,176, forward strand.
CTTGCTTCTCAAGCACTTGAGTGGTTAGCTCAACTATGTGTGGGTAAGTATCTGAGTCTTAAGTTGGTGTGTGAACACCAAACTTAGTCTCCCACTTACTTCTCTGTTCTTTGAATCCTTGAGTTCTCTTTGGAATGAAGTTGCTGCTAAGGGTTTTAAGCATTTCTGTGACTGCTTAGAATAGTTGTTCCTTTCATATAATTCAAAGGTTGTTGTGTTCAAGTGATCTTTATGGTGGAACACCAAACTTAGAGTCACACATTCCCCTTTGAATTATTGATCCACGAATTCATTGTTTGGCGTGAAACACCAAACTTAATTCTTTGCAATGCACAGAAATTACTTCACCCTTTTTATTGAAACAAATAAAAGAACAGCAAAAGGGTATTACCTCAGGTTGGGTTGCCTCCCAACAAGCGCTTCTTTAACGTCATTAGCTTGACGGTCAGCTTCCTCAGTTGAGGTGATATTTAACCTTGTCCTTCTCCTCCACATCTCCCAAGTAATGTTTGAGTCTTTGACCGTTCACAATGAAGGTTCGTTGTGACTTTTCTTCCATGATTTCTACTTGTCCATATTTGGAGACCTTGGTGACAAGGAATGGTCCAGACCACCTTGATTTTAGCTTCCCTGGAAATAGCTTTAGCCTAGAATTGTAGAGCAATACTTTTTGTCCTTCTTCAAATTTCCTTGGGGCTATGTTGCTGTCATGCTTCTTCTTTGCTCTTTCCTTGTAAATTTTGGCATTCTCATAAGCTTCAGCTCTGAACTCTTCCAACTCTTGAATTTGCAACATCCTTCTTTCTCCAGCAGCTTTGCTGTCCAAGTTCAAAAGTTTCAAGGCCCAGTATGCCTTGTGCTCCAACTCCAGTGGCAGATGGCAAGCTTTTCCGTATACTAGTTGGTAAGGAGACATTCCAATTGGTGTTTTGAAAGCTGTCCTATATGCCCAAAGAGCATCATCTAGCTTAATCGACCAGTCCTTCCTTGAAGTTCCCACAGTCTTTTCCAGGATCCTTTTGAGTTCTCTGTTAGATATTTCGGCTTGCCCACTTGTTTGTGGATGGTATGGTGTGGCTACCTTGTGTTTGACTCCATATTTTAGAAGCAATGCCTCTAATGGTTTGTTGCAGAAATGGCTTCCTCCATCACTGATGATTGCTCTTGGAACCCCAAAACGGCAAAAAATGTGTTTTCTGAGGAAGTTCATGACTACCTTATTATCATTGGTTGGAGTTGCTATTGCTTCAACCCATTTGGAGACATAGTCTACTGCCACAAGAATGTAATTATTTGAGTATGAGGAGGGAAAGGGTCCCATGAAATCTATCCCCCATACATCAAATAATTCAAGTTCCAGAATGAATTGTTGTGGCATTTCATTTTTTCTTGGCAGGTTCCCCGCTTTCTGGCATTCATGGCAGTGCTTCACTAGTTCCTTTGCGTCTTTGAAGATAGTGGGCCAATAAAAACCACACTGCAACACCTTAGCTGCTGTTCTTTCTCCTGCAAAATGTCCTCCATAAGTGGAGCCATGGCAGTCCCATAAGACTTCCCTTCCTTCTTCCTCTGATATGCATCTTCTAAGTATGCCATCGGAACATTTTTTGAACAAGTATGGTTCGTCCCAGATGAAGTATTTGGCATCATTTACCAATTTCTTCCTTTGATGCTTGTTAAATTCCAACGGTAAACTCCCAGTGGCCTTGAAGTTTGCTATGTCTGCAAACCAGGGTGCTTTGTGAATTACCATGAGTTGTTCATCAGGAAAGCACTCATTTATATGTGTGCTTTGTGCGCTTCCTTCTTCACATGGTATCCTTGATAAATGGTCTGCCACCTTGTTCTCTACACCCTTCTTGTCTTTGATTTCAATGTCAAATTCCTGCAACAAAAGAACCCATCTAATGAGTCTTGGTTTGGATTCTTGTTTAGCAAGTAAGTATTTTAAAGCTGAATGATCAGTGAAGACAATGACTTTAGATCCAATGAGATAGGATCTAAATTTGTCAAATGCAAAGACTATTGCCAAGAGTTCTTTTTCAGTGGTTGTGTAATTCCTTTGGTTAGCATTCAAGACTTTACTGGCATAATAAATCACATGTACCAAATTGTCTTTCCTTTGTCCTAACACTGCCCCAATAGCAAGGTCTGATGCATCACACATCAGTTCAAAAGGTAAGTTCCAATCAGGTGGGGCAATGATAGGTGCAGAGGAAAGTTTTTGCTTCAAAAGTTCATAGGCTAGCATGCAATTTTTATCAAATACAAAGGGTGTATCAGAGACAAGCAAGTTACTCAAAGGTTTGGCTATTTTAGAAAAGTCTCTAATAAACCTTCTGTAAAACCCAGCGTGTCCCAAAAAACTCCTAACTGCCTTGACATTACTTGGTGGAGGTAGTTTTTCAATGATTTCCACCTTAGCTCTGTCCACCTCCATGCCTCTATTAGAGATTTTGTGGCCAAGGACTATTCCTTCTGTGACCATGAAATGGCACTTTTCCCAGTTTAATACTAGGTTAGTCTCTTGGCACCTCTTAAGCACCAAGGCAAGGTGGTGTAGGCAGCTAGGAAAAGAATCTCCAAACACAGAAAAATCGTCCATGAAGACCTCAATAAATTTTTCAATCATGTCCGAAAAGATGGACAGCATGCATCTTTGGAAAGTGGCAGGTGCATTGCACAATCCAAAGGGCATGCGTCTATAAGCAAAAACTCCATATGGACAAACAAATGATGTTTTCTCTTGATCTCTAGGATCAACTACTATTTGGTTGTAGCCTGAATAGCCATCCAAAAAGCAATAGTAAGCATGTCCGGCAAGCCTTTCAAGCATCTGATCCATGAATGGGAGTGGGAAATGATCCTTTCTGGTGGCTTCATTGAGCTTCCTGTAGTCTATGCACATCCTCCACCCAGTGACGGTTCTTGTGGGTATGAGTTCGTTCTTCTCATTTGGCACCACAGTTATGCCACCTTTCTTGGGAACTACATGGATGGGACTAACCCATGGGCTATCAGAAATGGGGTAGATTACCCCTGCCTGCCATAACTTCATGACTTCCTTTTGTACCACTTCTTTCATGACGGGGTTCAATCTTCTCTGAGCTTGAATGGAGGGTCTAGCCTCCTCTTCTAGCAAGATTTTATGCATGCATATGGATGAACTTATCCCCTTCAAATCGGCTAGGGTCCATCCAATGGCATCTTGGTGAGTTTGTAGCACCTTGATCAATTCTTCTTCCTGTTCTTGGCTCAGGGCAGAGTTAATGATAACAGGGTGACTCTCATCACTACCCAAGTATGCATACTTGAGATTAGGGGGCAATGCTTTGAGCTCAGGTTTTGGTGCTTCCTTCTCTTCTTTCACTCTCTCTGGCATGTTTGGCATGGTTGTTTCAGCAGCCTTGATGTCACTAACTTCAATATCCTTGGTGAACTCCTCCTCTGCCACTTCTTTTATTGTTTCCTCAAAGGTTTCTTGTACTGCAATGTCCACTACATCAACCCTCATGCATTCCCTTAGTGATTCTGATGGATAGCTCATTGCCTTGAATACGTTAAACACCAATTTCTCCTCATGTAGTCTAAGAGTGAGTTCACCCTTTTGTACATCTATGATGGCTCCAGCAGTAGCTAGGAAGGGTCTTCCCAGAATTATTGAAGCTTTGGCTTCTTCCTCCATATCTAACACCACAAAATCAGCAGGAAATATAAAATCTCCCACTTTCACCAACAAATCCTCAACTATCCCATGAGGGAATTTAAAAGTTCGATCTGCCAATTGGAGGGCCATTCTTGTTGGTTTGGCTTCCTCAATCTTCATTCTTCTCATCATTGTTAGAGACATCAAATTGATGCTGGCCCCTAAGTCACACAAGGCCTTCTCCACCATGACTTCTCCTATGATGCAGGGGATTTGGAAACTACCTGGGTCCTTCAATTTCTGAGGCAATTTGTGCTGAATGATGGCACTGCATTCTTCAGTTAACAACACAGTTTCCTCATTTCTCCAGCTTCTCTTCTTGGTCATTAATTCTTTTAAGAATTTTGCATAGAGTGGCATTTGCTCTATTGCCTCAGCAAACGGAATGTTGATTTGGAGCTTCTTGAAAATCTCCAAGAACCTGGAGAATTGACCATCCTTTTCACTTTTCATCAAACGTTGAGGATATGGTGCTTTAGGTGTATAAGGCTTCAGGACCTCTTTTTCTTTTTCTTTTGTTGTGGACTGTGTAAAAGATTGTCCTTGTTCCTTGTCTCTCACATGTTCCCTTGCTTCATCCTCTATGGTTTCCTTTGAGATCTCCTTTAGATTCTTTCCACTTCTGAGGGTTATGGCCTTACATTCTTCCCTTGCAATGGCCTTGGCAGCATGAGAAACGCTTGTCCCAGGGTTTTGCTTAGACAAATACAAAATTTGATTTTCTAGCTTCTGGATGGCAGCTCCTTGGTTTTGTAGGTTAAAATTTACTTCTTCCTTAAAAGCTTTCAATTCGGTTATGTCTTGACTCATGGTTGCAAGCATTCCTTCTATCTGGTTTAATTGATCTTGAAATTGTTGGTTCGGATTAGGTTGGGTAGGTTGATTATTTTGGCCATGATATGATGGTTGGGGGTAAGTGTTTTGTGTGGCTTGGTATGATCTTTGGTTGGAGTTTTGGTATGTGGAATTGTTATGTTGGTTGTGGTTGTAAGGTTTGTGGTTTTGTGGTTGGGTTTGTTGGTTCCCCCACCCAAAGTTTGGGTGATTTTTCCATCCTGGGTTGTAAGTGTTGGAATGTGGATCATATGATTGCCTTTGTTGGTTTCCCACATAGTTGGCCTCTTCCCAATCACCTCCTTCAGTGCTTTCTTCCTCTTGCTCTTGTGTGTGTATTGCAGCCACTTGCTTTGTTTCTAATTTCCTGGTGAGCTCTGCTAGTTGCTTGGCAAACACCTTGTTTTGGGCTAGAATTGTATCAACATGGTTCAGCTCCATGACTCCCTTAGTGTTGTGCCTCTCTGATGCATAGTAGTACTCATTCTCAGCCACTGTCTCAATCACTTCAATGGCTTCTTCCACAGTCTTTTTCCTGTTCAATGAACCTCCTGATGAATGGTCTACAGCCTTCCTTGATTCATAGGAGAGTCCATCATAGAAAATATGCAATTGCACCCAATCATGGAACATGTCTGGTGGGCATTTCCTTGTCAAATCCTTGAATCTCTCCCATGCCTCGTAGAGAGTTTCACCATCTTGTTGTCTAAACGTCTGAACCTCAGATCGAAGCCTATTTACCTTTTGTGGGGGGTAGAAACGTGCCAGAAACTTGCTTTCCACCTCATCCCATGTTGTTAGACTCCCCCTTGGGAATGATTCCAGCCACTTAGCTGCTTTGTCCCTAAGTGAAAATGGGAACAAAAGCAGTTTATAGGCATCTTCCTGGACTCCATTGGACTTGACAGTGTCACAAATTCTCAGGAATTTTGTGAGATGTTGGTTTGGGTCTTCATTAGCACTTCCACCAAATGAACAATGATTCTCCACAAGTGATATTAGCTGTGGTTTGAGCTCAAAATTGTTGGCCTGAATGGGTGGTTTCTGGATGCTGCTACCACAATTCCCAGAGGTTGGGTTTATGTATGAACTAAGAACCCTCCTCTCAGGAATGGCATTGTTTCCATCAGCTCTCTCATGGTTGTGAACTTCTCTATCCATGTTGAGATCTAAAGCTTCCTCAAAATTGTCCTCAGATTCTCCTTCAGATTCCTCTTCTCCCACTACTCTCTTCCCTCTTGCTTCCCTTCTAAGTCTATGAAGGGTCCTCTCTGGTTCGGTATATAGAGGAGTTGATGTCTCTCCTCTCCTACCTGTCATACAAGAACACAGCACAGGCAACAAACAAGTGAAATACTCTTGGTTAATGGAAGAGTATGGTTAGAGCAATTGAGGAATTAATTCAAACAGTTAGTGAGTCAGTGAGTTAGTTGCTTGAATTTAAAGGCATAAAGAAAGAAAGCATGTAACCGAGTGCAAAAATTAAAATTCAACAAGTAACTTGTACTGAATTAATCAAAACACAAAAAATGCTCAATCTAGTTAACTTCCAATTTGAGAATTGTCAATCGAAAACCAATCCCCGGCAACGGCGCCATAAACTTGATGCACATAAACTAGTTATGCTACGATTTAGGAAATTGCACGATCGGCAAAATTCCTTCCGGCAAGTGCACCGGTTATCGTCAAGTAAAAACTCACAATAGAGTGAGGTCGAATCCCACAAGGATTGGTTGAGTGAGCAATTCGGATTAGAAGTGTGTTCTAGTTGAGCGGAATCAAGATTGAGATGAGAATTGCGGAATGTAAAATTGGCGGGAAAAGTAAATGACAAGAAATTGAAATGGCGGAATCTTAAATTGCATGAATTAAAGAGCAGAAACTAAATTGCTGAAATTAAAAGGGAATGGGGGTGATTGCATGAATTGAGTTGCAGAATGTAAAGAGAAGATGGAAATCAGAAATGGGGGATTCATTGGGTTATAGGAGATATTGAGATCTCCGAATCAAAACATGTTTATCTCTTCCTCAAGCAATGCGTTCATTGAATTTTGCTTGGCAATCTTATATGATTGGATCCCAATCCCTTGGCTCACCAATTCTCTCTAAAAATGAACAAATTCCCAATCCCTTGGTTTAAATGTTCATAAGAAGAGATGATGCTCGATCACTGATTATACCACACAGTTTCATGAACCACAATTTGGTAGGATTACATGTCACAATATCCATCCAAACCCCAATCCAATTCACTGTGAGAAAGCTTCTCTAGCATGAATCCTCCATTCCTTTCCCAAGGTTCCGAAGGATTCCAATTATGGGTAGTTTCTTTCCCAAGACAACTACCCAATGGAATTAGATCGAGAAGCTTTCTAACAAAATTCAAGAGAAAAGATTGAAGAAGAAGATAAACTATTATTGATTCATTGAATTTCAATAGAGCTCCCTAACCCAATGAAAGGGGTTTAGTGAGTCATAGCTCTGAATTCAATTACAAAGATATGAAAACTAGCTAAAAGTGAAGGTAAAAGTCCTCCCTCACTTAAATTCTATCCTATTTATACACTTTCTATATTGAGCTTCTGTTGTGTTTCTTGGGCTTTGAGGCCTCTCCATGCTTTCCTTTTGCCTTGGGTTTATGATCCATAATCTTGATGAGGCTGTTGATCCAAATTCTGTAACATTTATTGAGCCAACTTAGTGATAATCAAATAATAATACATGACTCAACAAATTGAAATTTCAGACTCATCAATCCTTCAGGCCCAATCCCATAAACCATGATATTCAATTGGGTTTCATGCCAGAGTAAGTTTAAGTTAATGTTTGTGCTCAAAGACTAACTTAAACCGCAATATTTTTGGCCCAGAAACCTTTTCCAAGAGTGGCGTTTAAGTTGCAGTTTAAGCTTAAACTGCAGCTTAAACGCCAGACACTTCCAGTGAAGCCTTTTGTAGAAGCACGTTTAAGCTTCAGTTTAAGGTTAAACTGAAGCTTAAACGTGGAAATGGAAGAAGGCAGCCCTGGAGAGTTATGTAGTCGAACACGTTTAAGCTTCAGTTTAAGGTTAAACTGAAGCTTAAACGTGGAGATAGGAAGGGCAGCCCTGGAGGTCGAACACGTTTAAGCTCCAGTTTAAGGTTAAACTGGAGCTTAAACGTGGAAATGGAAGAAGGCATCCTGGAGGTCGAACATGTTTAAGCTCCAGTTTAAGGTTAAACTGGAGCTTAAACGTGGAAGCTGAGAAATGTAGCCCTGGAGGTGTCGAACACGTTTAAGCTCCAGTTTAAGGTTAAACTGGAGCCTAAACGTGGAAATGGAGAAAGCAACCCTGGAGGAGAAACTTGGTCGAACACGTTTAAGCTCCAGTTTAAGGTCAAACTGGAGCTTAAACATGGAAATGGATCCCTGGTGCTTTTCCCCTTTCTGGCGTTTAACCTCCAGTTTAAGGTTAAACTGGAGGTTAAACGTGGAACTTCCCCCTTGGTGCTCTTCTCACTTCTGGCATTTAACCTCCAGTTTAAGGTCAAACTGGAGGTTAAACGTGGACATGCTTCTTTGGTGAGACTTCCATTCTGGCGTTTAACTTCCAGTTTAAGGTTAAACTGGAGGTTAAACTTCAATTCCAGCATTTCTTAGCCTTCATGATTCTGGCGTTTAAGCTCCAGTTTAGGCTTAAACTGGAACTTAAACTCCACATGTGATATTCAAGCTTCCTTTATTGATTTTGTTGCTTCCTTGCCTAGCCTCTTCTTCCCTGAAATCATCCAAACAATTGCATCAAAGTCTTGCAAAATTTCATGAGAAATCTTCCATTCATAGCATTCAAGTAATATAACTAAAACTCATGGAATTTGCATCAAAATCATATTGTTTGGATGGTTCATTGCTTTGTTATTCTTTTAACCATTCTTGGTTACTTTAAGCTCAAGAAAATGCATAAAACCACTAAAACTAACAGAAAAATACTAGTGAAACTAGCCTAAGATGCCTTGGCATCATGTATGAAATGCAATCCTAGCTATATGAATGCAACTACATGCAAAATATTTCTACCTACTTGGTTTAAAAGTAAACAAGTTCTCCAAGACAAATACAAACCAATTTTCACTAATTCAAATAGTACAATAAAAAGCAAGTAAACTTGTAAGAAGACAGCTCATGAAAGCAGGGAACATAGAATCAAGCATTGAACCCTCACTGGTAGTGTATATCACTCTAATCTCTCAAGTGTATAAGGTTATTCACTCTAATCTTCTCTAGTCATGCTTTCTAAACCTTGTTCTTCATCTAACCAATCAACAATTTTTAATATACCAATGCAAACATCATGAGGTCTTTTTCAAGGTTGTAATGGGGCTAAGGTAAGGGTAAAGGTATATATATGGCTAAGTGAGCTTTATAAATTGAATCTTTAATTAACCTAAGCTCTCACCTAATATACATATACTCTATATACTTTTAAATTCATGCCTAGCTACCCATAATTCCCACTTTTGTATAATTCCCATACTCATGTACCAAATTTTCTTTAATTTTTATCACATGTGCATTGATCTTTTATTAACTTAACATTGGGTAATTTTGTCCCCTTATTTATTTATTTATATTATATATATATATATATATATATATTTTTTTTTTTTCTTTTTTTCTTTTTCTCTTTTTCTTTTTTTTTGTAGAGAAATAAACATAACTTATCAATGCACATGGATTTTCTATTATTTTTCTATTTTAGTTTTTCATGAGTAGGTTCCCAAATTCCTAATATTCAAATAAATTAGAAATATGTTACATTCCCTTATCAACCCATGTTCCCACAATTTTCCCACACTTATTTGATACACAATCTCTATCTTAAGCTAACCAAAGATTCAATTGGGATAATTAATTTGTTTTCTGCTTAAGGCTAGTGATGTGGTAAAATATAGAACAAATGGGGATTAAAAGGCTCAAAGTGGCTGACAAGGGTGATTTAAAGGGTAGGCTTATTTGGGATAAGTGAGCTAAAATCAAACAATGGCCTCAATCCTATGCAAGCATGTAAATATACTAAATAATGGACATATAGAATGGAACAAAGCTAAGATTGCAATCATAGAGAAGTAAACACACAAGAATAAAAATTTATGGTTAAATAATGTAACCATATAAATAAGCTCAAAATCTCACAGGTTGTGTGTTCTTTGGCTCAAAAACCATGTTCCAATTACAACCTCAAACAAGTTTTAACGTAAAAATTTTCAATTTAAATTAGTGAGATTTTTCAAAATTAGGGTCTTTAGAAGAAATTTATTATTTTTCAACCAAGTAGTATTTAAATGCAAACAATCAACTACACATGCAATCTATTATGTAATGCAACAATGAACTAATGAAGAAAATAAGACATTGGTGTTGAGAAGAGAATGACTAACCCATGGAGATCGGTATCGACCTCCCCACACTTAAAGATTGCACCGTCCTCGGTGCATGCTGAGATTTGCAGGTGGACGGGTTGTTTCAACTGTTGCTTTTCTCTAAGGATTGTGCAGATGGACTTGTCTGTCTCCCCATGTAAAACGTCTTTCGCTTCCCTTCCGGGTGGCCATCTTGAAAGAGAAAAGGAAGAAGAATAACCCAGAAATAGAGATAAGAAAATAAAAGAAGTATGGGTGGGTTAATGCCAAATGATAAGGGTGTCATTTACATGGAAGCTTCAACATGTAAGTGAGAAAACAATAGAAGCCATGGCATACCAGTAGTGCAAAATTGCAACAATGGAGAAGAGAGTGGGGAAAGAGAGATAATATAAATTCATGTCAATGCAAAAAGTAATACAGGTATAAAAGATTGGCATTGATTTAAATAATATTACCTAACCAGAATAAAACAAGTAATAAGCACCAAGATAATACCAGAAAAGATATAACAGTTGAATAAGAACGTTTGAACACCAATGGTAAAATAATAAATTTAGAAAAGAAAAGAAAAATATGCATAAAATTAAAATTCAATGAATAAAATATTCAAATAAATTAAGTAAAATAAAATAAAAGATAAGAAGAATGAGAAGGGAAAGAAGGGAAGAAGAAGTAAGTAAGAAAAGAAGGAGGAAAAATTAGGATTGGGGGAGAAAAGATAAGATATTTGGCAAATTAGGATAAGCTATGCGGCGCAAGCGATGCGATCGCGTGGGGCACGCGGTCGCGCGGCTTGTGCTTAAATTGAATGACGCGGTCGCGTTGGTCACGCGGTCGCGTGACACAGTTTATGCTACTGGCGCGAGGGCAGCCTCGCGCCCGCACAACTCTCTGTTCAAAATCATATTAGTGCCAAATTTTAAGTGACGCGATCGCATGGGGCATGCGATCGCGTGAGTGGGCTTTAAAGGAATATGACGCGGTCGCGTGGGTCACACGGCCGCGTGGGAAGGATTATGCGTTCAGCACCAATCCAGCACCACTCTCGCACAACTTCCGGGTGTGCACCACTTTGACGTTGAAATCTTGGTCACGCGGCCGCATGGGGCACGCGGTCGCGTGGGAGGCCATTATTCCCATATGACGCGGTCACGTGGGGTGATTTGTGCCATTGGCACGCCTCCAGCCATGCTCCAGCGTGACTCTCTGTTCGTTTTTATTTTCTTCCCTCTCCTTGCGACTCGGACGTGTCGCTGATGCGGTCGCGTCGCATAGCGTTTTTTTTTTAATGTATGATAAATGCAGAATGCAATGATTAACATGAATGCTATGCATGATTCCAGGTTCAATGAAGTAAAATAAAAAGAAAATAAAAAATGAAAGCAATTAACAAGAATTAAATTGAAAAAGAAGCGACCATACCATGGTGGGTTGTCTCCCACCTAGCACTTTTAGTTAAAGTCCTTAAGTTGGACATTGGAGGAGCTTCCTACTATGGCGGCTTATGTTTAAATTCGTCCAAAAATCTCCACCAGTGCTTGGAATGCCAATAGCCTTCGGGGTCCCATACTAGGCATGTAAAGCTTCTGAGCAGCTTCAGACAAATTTTCAGGCTCCCGGGGTGACGAATGTCAGAATAGATTCCAGGATCCCAAGCTTTGCTATTAAATCCGCCTCCGTCTTGATCTATATGTTTCCATCCGAGCGGTTTAAAAAGTGGAATCTCACCATGGTGACCAAACGTTCTCTGTGATCCATGCAATTGAGCATGATACCAATCCGTGTACTTCGAGGTGAAGCGTGGAACCTTATTGAACCTTGTGCACCAACTCTAAGTATGAGCCATTTCCCTCTTACTCTTAAAGCCGCAAAGAGCTCTAAGCTGGCCATCTGTTTCAAGCAAACCATATTCAAGTGAATAAGTAAAGTTATAGGTTAAGGATTGTACCCACTTGAAGCTTGTATTAGGTGGTAATGGCCTTGGGGTAGGTGTTTCTGGTGGTTCTGTAAGTTCTACTCCCTTGTGCTCTTCTGTGAATTCCTCCACTTCCTTGCAAGGTTCTACAATTGTATCTGTGTCCTGGTCAAAGTCATCTATGTCTTCCTCATCACTTGAGTCATAGATTGGAGGTTGAGAGAAATCTACCTCCGCATCGTCTTCATATTCACTTGGGGAAGATTCTTCGATCTCAGAGAATTTACTTGTGGATGCCAGTTCATTACTAAGAGAATTTGACTTGTGACTATCATCATCAAGGGAATTTGTGTCCTGGGTTATTCCGTCTGATTCTTCATAAACAACTTGCCTTGAAGATTGTACAATATCCTCTTTAACATCAACTGTAGCGTCCTTGACGGAGTTCTCCTCAGTTCTGGATTCCCATGGAGGTTCAGCATCTCCTAGATCTTCAACCAACTCTTCTTCCTGAACAATGACAGCTTCTTCTACCTGTTTTAGTACGAATTCATTCTCTGTCTTGTCCACTGGAGTTTCTAGTATCTTCTTCATGCTACGCTCTTCATTAGACTGTTCACATGGGGCTGTGGCTGATCTTTGTGTATTTGAGCGCCTAGTGATGACAAGTCATCTTAGCCTATTTTAACTAGCCTTTTTCTTTTGTTTTCAATTGAATTATGCACTTTCTTGAGCCATAAGCAAGCCAATTGGGTAGATTTTCATGTTTCCTTGGATTTAACCAACCATATATGAATTCATGCCATTTCATGAGGTTTTATGCTATATTTGTTGCATATTATGAAAGATTGAATACCTCATGATTTTAAGCATAGCTTTGATAAGTTTGGTTGATTCATGATAGGTGAAGAAAGCTTGGAGAAAGGTTGAAGCAAAGAGGAATGGCTAGGAGTGAAGAGAGGACAATGGAATAAAAGAAATTGAACCGGGATGCATGAAGTTAGCCCCAACGTTAGCCCCCTAACTTGGAGGCTAACGTTGGGCATGAAAATCACTCCCTGGGCTCCCCACGTTTGAGCCAATGTTAGCCCCCTAACTTGGAGGCTAACGTTGGCACATGACATTGCAAGGAAGAGGCCAACGTTAGCTCCAACGTTAGCCCCCTAACTTGAAGGCTAACGTTGGAACTTCAAATTCATCCCTGGGCACCAACGTTTGCGCCAACGTTAGCCCCCTAACTTGGAGGCTAACGTTGGCGCCACACACCACAAGGCATACAAGGGGTATACTTCCAACAAGAATAACTTGAGCTACAGAGCTCCAAATGAGGTGATTCAAGAAGCATTGGAAAGTAGGAATCAAGAGCTTTCCAAGCATATATGACACTGCATGATGGACACTAAAATTGAGGGAGAAAACTGTCCCACAATGTGCATAAATGAACATGGTGGCAACATGCAGTGAGGCCACTTGACCTCTGCACCTTCGATGGAGTATAACTCGAGCTGTAGAGCTCCAATTGATGTGCTCCCAACGACATTGGAAAGTAGACATCCAGGGTTTCTAACAATGTATAATAGTATGGGGTGGACAATACATTTGAGCCTCCAGAACTGGCGTTTTCGCCAACGTTTGAGGGCTAACGTTACCTCAAACGCTGCACACCAAAGCCAGCGACCATGCCCTCTTCAAATGATCATAACTTGAGTTGTAGATGTCCAATTGAAGTGATTCCAAGTGGGTTAGAAAGCTGACATTCAGAGCTTTCCAACCATATATGATAGTTTATATTGGGCATAAAATTGGCAACATGACAAGAGGACAAAATTGGCCCTATAAATGTGCATAAGGGAGGCCAACGTTAGGGTCAAAGTTAGACCCCTAACGTTGGCACCAACGTCCATACCAGTAAATTATGTTTGCTGCTATGAAAAGTTGGCTCAAACTTTAGGTCCAACTTTGGCTAACCTCAAACCCGGTTCAATTGGTTCACTTTGGTTCTTCTTCAAACTCCAAGAGCAATCAACCAAGGCCTCTTTCAACCCAATTCCACCAAGAGCAAAGGCCCATGATCATCACTCAAAGGCACAAGAGATAGTTAGAATAGGAATTTCATTTTAATTGTAATTTGTTTTGAATTTCATTTTCATTTTGTAAAGCCTATATAAGGCATCATTTTCATATTAGTGGGGAGGCTGGCTCCACGAGGGAGCAGAAGGATTTGAGAGTTCTCTTTAATTTTCTTTTCTTTGTTTTTGAGTCTTGGGTGGAGAATTGAAGGTGTTCTGTTTCACTCTCCCTCTGAGACTTCTCTCTGCTTTCTTTACTGCTCAATTGAATCAAATTTTCTGTTAATTGCTCTTCATCTACTTTCTCTGCAATTTACTTTTCTTTAATTTCTCTTGCAATTGTTCTTGTTGGATCTAGGAAGGCATTGAGATCTAGACTTGGTTATCTAGTCTCTTGGGTCCTGAGATTTTAATTCCAATTTTACATTCTCTGTTTATTGCTTTTCATGTTTATTTACATTTCTGTTTTGGTTCCGAATCAATCAAATCCATCTTTTACTTCTCTGCTTGTTGCAATTTAACTTTTCCTTGTTTAATTTCTGCAAATCCAATTCCCAATTCCCTTTACATTTAATGCAATTTACATTTCTTGCAATTTAAGTTTCTGCAATTTACTTTTCTTGCACTTTAAGTTTCTGCACATTTATTTTCTGCAACTTTAAATTCTCTGCATTTTACATTCTGCTCTCAAAATTTCACCCAACCACTCAATGTTAGCTTGACTAAACTAATCACCCACTAAAATTGCTTGATCCATCAATCCCTGTGGGATCAACCTCACTCCCGTGAGTTTTTATTACTTGATGCGACCCGGTGCACTTGCCGGTTAGATTTGTGTGTTTTGGGAGAAATTTATTTTTCACCAAAATACTCATCAAGTTTTTGGCGCCGTTGCCGGGGATTGATTAGATCAACAATGATTAAGTGGGTGAGAAGTCTAGATCAAGCATTTTCTTTATTTTTGTTTTCTGTTTCAAAGTGAAACCAAGGTGTTTGAGTTTTTGCCTCATTAAGAAATTCTCATCTCTGATATGAGTAATTTCAATTTCCCTTGGTTGTGTGTTTTACAAAACTCAAATGGAGTTCAACTCATCTTATGATCAAACAAATTCTATGGGATATCACCCACCATCACCAATCTCTAATGATGGATGGGAATATCACCAAGAAACTTCAAATTCTGGGCTCTCCAATTCATGGAGCCATGCTTCAGAACCACAAGATGAGAAAGAAAATCATATGGGATACCAACCACCACCACAAAATGATTCATATCATTATCCTCATGGAAGATGGAAGTGTCGCCAAAGAATGGAAGAGCAGCCACCCTCACGTCCCAGTTTCTCATTTAAAAATTCTTCATCACTTGATTATGCCTCAACACAAAGTTTCCTCCAAAATCCATACCAGTCATCCCATCGATTACACAACTCATTCCACACCCCTCAACACAAATTCACCACAACACATTCACGTCACCAAAATTACTCTCAACCTTCATCTCTTGAATTAACAGAGGAAGAATACCGTGAAGGCATTGAAATACAGAGAAAACTAGTGGAAATACACACAAAATCCCCATCTTGGAAAGAATTCGTATTCAAGAAGATGAATGAGTCCTCAGAGCAATCAAGGGGGGACTTAGAACCATCAAACAGTGAAGATGAAGACCAATTTGTGAGTGAGGAAGTGGAAGAGCAAGATAAGGAGGTCACTGCATCAAGTGAACTTTCAATGAAGAATGAGGAGGTTGAAAATGAAACTACACTTGAGGTGACAAAAGAACCTGAACACTCACAACCTCCACAAACTTCCATGAACCACTCAAGGCTTTCTGAGCTTGAGTCCAAGCTCGAAAAATATGCGAAAGAAGCACAAATATTCGAAAAAAGGCAGGAGGCTGTCTTCAAAAATATGAATGGAGAAGTAGAGAAAATAAGGAGGAGCTTAGAACCACTGAGCAAGAAAAATGAAGGCCAATTGATGAGTGTAAAAGAGGAAGTGGAGGAGCAAGAAAGTGAAGAAGTCATTCCAAACTCAAGTGAGGCAGAAAAGTACATAAAGGAGGAGTTCATGGAACCACCAATACAAGAGGCCCTGAATGAAGAAATCACTCCAATAATCACACAGCAACCATGTCTTGACATCCAAGAAGTGAAGGCAATTAACAAAAGCACCAAGAAGAGGATTGTGACCAAGACACCAAGGACAACATTCATGAGAAGGTCAACTGCAAACAATCCTCCCGCTGATCCAGCAAGCAAGATCAATCAAGCCAATTTCACAAGGAAGCTTGCTGAGGAGAGACCAAGACAGGGGGCACTAGCTGAAACTTCTCCTCCTTTGAAGTCATTTCTCTTAACAAATTGGAAGAAAAGGAAGAAAGTAAAGAACAGGTAGACAGTAGGTACAATTCTTCTCCTTGCTTTGTTTAAATTTCAATCAATTGGCATATGATTACATTCTAAGTTTGGTGTTGCCCTGCAACAAACTGTTTTCCATCTTCATGGATGATTGCATCAATTTTACATAAAAGTGACACACCAAGATTCTAAGTTTGGTGTGCCACCTATTTTTCTATGCAAATCAATCCAGCAACATCACTTGTCTGCATAATCATATTGCCTTTTACAGTGTTATTTTTCTTCTTAGTTGGATAATTTTTGTTTTCCCTTTGTTTCATTTATTTACTTGTTTTTAATGCTTTCCTTCATTAACTGTTTTTGTTAATACATCACCAAGACATCCTTATTCATAACAGACTCTTCATTTGGTGATTGTATTTAACATATAACAGTTTCATTTGTTTAGTTTTAGTTCAAATAAATTGACATAGGATTGCATTCTAAGTTTGGTGTTGCTATGCAACACAGTTTGCTTCAAATCTTTACTGGATACTTGCATTGATTCCAAGTGAAAGTGTCACATTAAGTTTGGTGTGCCACTTATTCTTTATGCAAAGTATTATGCTCACCTTCTTAAGCTTGCAATCACAATGTCTCTGTCTCTTGTGCCTTGATTATTATCTTTAATTTTGCTTGCTTGAAACACATGTACTACTAACATTTCTTGTGTAAGACATTCGTGATCCATCTTAGCCCCATAGCCACGGTTCTAATAGTTGCTTGAGGATGAGCAAGCATTCTGAGTTTGGTATGGAAGGAGGAGAATGGGAGGAAAATGACAACAATAGAGAAGATGAACTACAAGGTTGTAAAGTTCTTTTTCCTCTCATTTGTTTCAAGCACTATAAACTGCATGATTGTCTTTACCTTCTCTGTATGCATGTGTGTATGAAAAGGCATAGTTGATTTTTAATTTGCAACATGGTGCTGTGTCATTATGAATACCAACTTGAGTTTTGTGAATTCAAAAGCAGTAAAGCATCATGATCATAAACAAACAAGGAACTAAAGAAGAGTTTAGCATGTGCATACAAGTATTGGAAAGCTAGTATGATTAATTGTTGCTCAATTGCATTGGATTTTATTTAATTGAAGTTTTCATCTAGTACATTTTGTGAAATCTTTTAGAATCATGAAAACCTTGAAGAAGCAAATGCAAAATAAAGCAAGAAAAGAAAAAGGGAAAGAATGAGAAAGCTGAAGGCTCTGAGTACCAATGGCAATTCATTTGTTAAGTACTTGTGGTGTTTATGTATCAAGCCAAATGCTTGAAAACAAAACACTTAGAAGTCAAGGTTAGGCTCAAAGTGCAAAAGCACTCCCTCAAAGCTCAAGGCTCTGAGCATCAATGATTAGAGAGTCAAGAAAAGAAAAGAAAAATGAGCTTAATGAAGTCCTCTAATCAAATGCTTGTGGTGCTTATGTATCAAGTGGTAATACTTGAAAACAAAGCACTTAGAAGTCGTAGCTTTGTTATCAACTCATGGGGCAAAGCACCCAAAAAGGAGAAGCTAATAAGAAAATCAAAAGCTTGTTTCAAGGAAGAAATATAAGAAAAAGATTTCATAAATTGAGCTAGATGGAAGCATCAATCATTTACATTTCTTTTGTGATTGTAGTATGCTTAGAAAACTAGCTTACCATGAACATTGAGTTGCTACTCTTCTTGCCTTGGATTGTCAATCTTTATTGCATGATTCTTTTCTTGCTTGGGGACAAGCAAGCTTTAAGTTTGGTGTTGTGATGACAAGTCATCTTAGCCTATTTTAACTAGCCTTTTTCTTTTGTTTTCAATTGAATTATGCACTTTCTTGAGCCATAAGCAAGCCAATTGGGTAGATTTTCATGTTTCCTTGGATTTAACCAACCATATATGAATTCATGCCATTTCATGAGGTTTTATGCTATATTTGTTTCATATTATGAAAGATTGAATACCTCATGATTTTAAGCATAGCTTTGATAAGTTTGGTTGATTCATGATAGGTGAAGAAAGCTTGGAGAAAGGTTGAAGCAAAGAGGAATGGCTAGGAGTGAAGAGAGGACAATGGAATAAAAGAAATTGAACCGGGAATGCATGAAGTTAGCCCCAACGTTAGCCCCCTAACTTGGAGGCTAACGTTGGGCATGAAAATCACTCCCTGGGCTCCCCACGTTTGAGCCAACGTTAGCCCCCTAACTTGGAGGCTAACGTTGGCACATGACATTGCAAGGAAGAGGCCAACGTTAGCTCCAACGTTAGCCCCCTAACTTGGAGGCTAACGTTGGAACTTGAAATTCATCCCTGGGCACCAACGTTTGCGCCAACGTTAGCCCCCTAACTTGGAGGCTAACGTTGGCGCCACACACCACAAGGCATACAAGGGGTATACTTCCAACAAGAATAACTTGAGCTACAGAGCTCCAAATGAGGTGATTCAAGAAGCATTGGAAAGTAGGAATCAAGAGCTTTCCAAGCATATATGGCACTGCATGATGGACACTAAAATTGAGGGAGAAAACTGCCCCGCAATGTGCATAAATGAACATGGTGGCAACATGCAGTGAGGCCACTTGACCTCTGCACCTTCGATGGAGTATAACTCGAGCTGTAGAGCTCCAATGGATGTGCTCCCAACGGCATTGGAAAGTAGACATCCAGGGCTTTCCAACAATGTATAATAGTATGGGGTGGACAATACATTTGAGCCTCCAGAACTGGCGTTTTCGCCAACGTTTGAGGGCTAACGTTACCTCAAACGCTGCACACCAAAGCCAGCGACCATGCCCTCTTCAAATGATCATAACTTGAGTTGTAGATGCTCAATTGAAGTGATTCCAAGTGGGTTAGAAAGCTGACATTCAGAGCTTTCCAACCATATATGATAGTCTATATTGGGCATAAAATTGGCAACATGACAAGAGGACAAAGTTGGCCCTATAAATGTGCAAAAGGGAGGCCAACGTTAGGGTCAAAGTTAGACCCCTAACGTTGGCACCAACGTCCATACCAGTAAATTATGTTTGCTGCTATGAAAAGTTGGCCCTAACTTTGGCTCAAACTTTAGGTCCAACTTTGGCTAACCTCAAACCCGGTTCAATTGGTTCACTTTGGTTCTTCTTCAAACTCCAAGAGCAATCAACCAAGGCCTCTTTCAACCCAATTCCACCAAGAGCAAAGGCCCATGATCATCACTCAAAGGCACAAGAGATAGTTAGAATAGGAATTTCATTTTAATTGTAATTTGTTTTGAATTTCATTTTCATTTTGTAAAGCCTATATAAGGCATCATTTTCATATTAGTGGGGAGGCTGGCTCCACGAGGGAGCAGAAGGATTTGAGAGTTCTCTTTAATTTTCTTTTCTTTGTTTTTGAGTCTTGGGTGGAGAATTGAAGGTGTTCTGGTTCACTCTTCCTCTGAGACTTTTCTCTGCTTTCTTTACTGCTCAATTGAATCAAATTTTCTGTTAATTGCTCTTCATCTACTTTCTCTGCAATTTACTTTTCTTTAATTTCTCTTGCAATTGTTCTTGTTGGATCTAGGAAGGCATTGAGATCTAGACTTGGTTATCTAGTCTCTTGGGTCCTGAGATTTTAATTCCAATTTTACATTCTCTGTTTATTGCTTTTCATGTTTATTTACATTTCTGTTTTGGTTCCAAATCAATCAAATCCATCTTTTACTTCTCTGCTTGTTGCAATTTAACTTTTCCTTGTTTAATTTCTGCAAATCCAATTCCCAATTCCCTTTACATTTAATGCAATTTACATTTCTTGCAATTTAAGTTTCTGCAATTTACTTTTCTTGCACTTTAAGTTTCTGCACATTTATTTTCTGCAACTTTAAATTCTCTGCATTTTACATTCTGCTCTCAAAATTTCACCCAACCACTCAATGTTAGCTTGACTAAACTAATCACCCACTAAAATTGCTTGATCCATCAATCCCTGTGGGATCGACCTCACTCCCGTGAGTTTTTATTACTTGATGCGACCCGGTGCACTTGCCGGTTAGATTTGTGTGTTTTGGGAGAAATTTATTTTTCACCAAAATACTCATCACCTAGAAACCCATTAAATTACTACTTGCTCCAGTTGTCGAATGGTTGTTTGAAGTTTATTTACTGTTTTCTTTAGGCGAACCTCTGCTTCTCGGGTTGCCAGACTTGGGCATGATACATAGGAAAGTGGCGGTGATTGGGAGTGATTGGATTGGTACTGGGGTAAGGAAGGATCATATGGTGGCGAATGGTGAAGAGAAGCTTGTGAGTGTGGTGGTTCGAGGTTATGTTGAAAGGATGGTTTATATGCACGGGGTGGGGCTTGTTGGTAGTTACAAAGTTGTCCACCATATCTTTCAGCTGGGTATGCACAGTGGAATGGTCTTTGTCCAGGATATCTCGGAGGGTGTTACTGCCTAAAGGGTTGATTAGATCCTCTTGGCTCCATCCATCCTTGATTGGTCTGACCTTGATGCATATTCCTGCTGTAACTCCTATTTCCTTCAACCAAGTTTGAACCAAACTCAAAGTGAGAGGGGTGAGAATTCATGGTAGCAAATAAAGATAAAAAGGAAAAACAAAAATAAATAAACAAGCAAAAGAAAAATATTTACAATAACCAATAATAAGGCACACGTTAGCAGTTCCCCGGCAACGGCGCCATTTTGAAGAACCGAAGATTGATGGTTCAGAGGTTATAAAAACTCTCGTTGTAAGTATAGTTACTAAACTAAGCAATCAACCTTTCTTACAAACGTTTTAATTGTCACAAATAACAAACCCCTTTTAAAATTGATAACCGAGTATTTAAACCTCGGGTCGTCTTTTCAAGGAACTGCAGGGAAGTATGTTCTTATTATTGGTTATGGAGGTTGTAATCGGGGTTTAGAAGGTGAGAAGCAAGTGATTTAAATGACAAGTAAAGTAGATGACAATTAAAATAAATAAATACTATAAGCAAACTTCTGACAAGGTAAAAGAAATTGGAAGTCCAACTTAATTATCTCTCTCAACAATAATGAAAGTTGAGTCTAAATTCCACTTAGTTAACCTTTACTAAAGCAAAGGAAAGTCAAGGGACTAATTAGTTTGACCTTCGAATCCTATTTATTTCCTAAGAAAAAGTTGGGATTATTGAAGTTCAGTTCAATTAGCAAGATAGCGATTATCAGTTATGTTGAGTTTGATAATGTTGAGTTACTGATTTCTTGACCAAGACCAAAAGGGGAAAAAATAAAATTACTGAAATAAAAATGTCCTTAGATGGGAAACAATGGTAACACAAATTAAAGAGAAAGCAATCAATAACTGAAATACCTCAAATATCATTAATTCAAATAACAATCTGTAACATGGAATAATTCATAAATTAAATTATAAAAGTAAATAATCAACTCAAGTACTGGAATAAATAAATAAAAGTGAGAAGGGAAGCTTAAAACAAAGGAACATAAAACCTGGATCGAGAGTCACTCTTACAAACTAAGAGAAGTCCTAAATCCTAAGAGAGAGATGAGAGAACATCTCTCAAACTAAATCTAAATCATGGAAAGTAGTAAAAATGCGAGCTCCCTCTGAATGGATGCATTCCCTCACTTTATATCCTCTAATATGTGTTTTTCGGGCCAAAAACTGGGTCAAAAACAGCCCAGAAATCGCCCCTTGCGTATTCTGGTACGTTCAGGTCACGGACAAGTGACGCGGAGGCGTCGTCCACGCGGCCGCGCGGCCGCACGGAATGAAGTTCGCAGATGCGACGCGTTCGCATGGATCACACATTTGCATCGTCTAGCGTCAGGAAAACTATGGCATATTATATATCAAATCAAAGCCCCGGACATTAGCTTTCCAACGTAACTGGAACCGCGTCGTTTGAACCTCTGTAGCTAAAGTTATAGCCGTTTGAGTGCGAAGAGGTCAGGTTGGATAGCTTAGCAGTTTCTCTAACTTCTTGTATTCCTTCCACTTTTGCATGCTTCCTTTCCATCCTCTGAGCCATTCTTGCCCTGTAATCTCTGAAAACACTTAACACACATATCAAGGCATCTAATGGTAATAAGAGAGGATTAATAATAAGCAAATATAAGATCAAAGAAGCATGTTTTCAATCATAGCACAAAACCGAGAAGGAAAATGTAAAACATGCAAATAGTATGAATAAGTGGGTAAAGAGTTGATAAAAATCACTTAATTGAGTACAAGATAAACCATAAAATAGTGGTTTATCAATATCCTCGGCCCTTTCCCCACAGCAGCAGTGCAGGTAAAATTCTTAGTTGTAGCAATTGACTATTTTTCCAAATGGATCGAGGCACAGCCCCTAGCCAAGATCACATCACAACAAATGATTTCTTTTATCTGGAAATATATTATTTGTCGATTCGGCATTCCTCGGCACATTATCACAGATAATGGTCGCCATTTTGCCGATAAAAAATTTACATCCTTTTTGCAGGAAATAAAAATCAAACAACATTTCTCCTTAGTCGAGCACCCACAAACAAACGGGTTAGCAGAGGCTACAAATAAAGTAATACTATATGCTCCAAGAAAGAAAATAGATGATGCAAAAGGCCTCTAGGCCGAGCTTATCCCAGAGATAATATGGGGATATGATGAGCGGATAATTTATACGCTTTTTGGCATTGTTTTTAGTATGTTTTTAGTATATTTTAATTAGTTTTTATTATATTTTTATTAGTTTTTATTTAAAATTCACTTTTCTGGACTTTACTATGAGTTTGTGTGTTTTTCTGTGATTTCAGGTATTTTTTGACTGAAATTGAGGGACCTGAGCAAAAATCTGATTCAGAGGCTGAAAAAGGACTGCAGATGCTGTTGGATTCTGACCTCCCTGCACTCAAAGTTGATTTTCTGGAGCTACAGAAGCCCAATTGGTCCGCTCTCAATTGCGTTGGAAAGTAGACATTCTGGGCTTTCCAGCTTTATATAATAGTCCATACTTTGCCTGAGATTTGATGGCCCAAAGAATTCTGGCATTTAACGCCGGAACTGGCATAAAAACTGGAGTTAAACGCCCAACCTGGCACAAAAGCTGGCGTTTAACTCCAAGAAAAGTCTCTACATATGAAAGCTTCAATGCTCATCCCAAGCACATACCAAGTGGGCCCTGGAAGTAGATTTTTACATTAAACACCCTAGCTTACTCATTTTCTGTAACCCTAGGTCACCAGTTTACTATAAAAACTACTCTTAGTGATTCATCTTGTACCTCATGACATTCTACTCGTTTCATATTGTATCTTCTACGGCATAAGTCTCTAAATCCCATTGTTGGGGGTGAGGAGATCTGCTGTTCTTCATGAATTAATGCAATTACTACTGTTTTCCATTCTATCACGCATGCTTCTATTCTAAGATATTCATTCGCACTTCAACCTGATGAATGTGATGATCCGTGACAATCATATCATTCTCACCTATGAACTCGTGCCTGACAACCACCTCTGTTCTACCTTAGATTGAATGCATATCTCTTAGACTCATGATTTAGATCAGAGTCTTCGTGGTATAAGCTAGAATTATTGGCGGCCATTCCTGAGATCCGGAACGTCTAAACCTTGTCTGTGGTATTCTGAGTAGGATCTGGGAAGGGATGGCTGTGACGAGCTTCAAACTCGCGAGTGTTGGGCGTGTGATAGACGCAAAAGGATCAATGGATCCTATTCAAGCATGATCGAGAACCGACAGATGATTAGCCGTGCGGTGACAGCACATTTGGAAGGTTTTCACTGAGAGGACGGGAAGTAGCCATTGACAACGGTGATGCCCAACTTAAAGCTTTCCATGGAAGGAGCCTTGCGTGCATGAAGAAGAAGATAGTAGGAAAGCAGAGATTCAGAAGACAAAGCATCTCCAAAGCCTCAAGCTGTTCTTCATTACTGCATAACAAGTATTTATTTCATGTTCTTTTACTTTTTACAATCAAATATGATAATTATTGATATCCTGACTAAGAGTTACTGATAAACCCCGATTTCGTGGTTTATCTTGTGCTTATTTTGGGGGATTCTATCAATATTTCTCACACTTATTCACAAGAAATGCATGGTTTTGTGTTCACTTCCCAATATTACTCTATGATGAAAAACATGCTTATTTTGCCTTGAAATTGCCATATTTTAATCCTCTTCTATTGCCATTCGATGTCGTGATATTTTTGTTGAGTAATTTCAGGAATTATAGGGTAGGAATGACTTAGAAGAGAGGGAGAAAGCATGTACAAAAAGGGAGGAACATGAAGAATTGAAGTCTTGGGAGCAGTAGCATCGGCGCGTCCGCGCACTCCACGCGCACGCGTGGATGGGATTGGCTGGAAGCGGCATGAAAGGATGGACGCATCCGCGCAGATTGGAAGATTCCTATCGACGCGCACGCACAACTGGTGCGCACACGTGGATCACGAAAGTAATCGGCGCGCGCGCATGCATGGCGCGCACGCGTGGGAAGCTGCACGTGACCTCATTAAGAGAAATCGTGCCTGGCGATTTCTGAGGCCAAGGAGGCCCAATTTCAAGCTGTTTCTGCATGGAAAAGACCCAAGGATGCTAGGGGGAAAGGGAGAGATGACTCATTTTACACTAGGACACAATTTTAGCTAGTTTTTGTTTTCTTTGGTTATTCTAGAGAGAGAAACCCTTGTTCCTCTCTAGATCTAGTTTCTATTTTGATTTCCCTTGTTGATTTGTGAATTGGATTTTGTTAATTATAGTTTTAATTGTTAAATTTGAATTCCTTGTTACAATCTTGCTTACATTTAGTGATAGTTTTATGATTCTTGTCAATTGTCATTTTATACCCATTTCATGGATGTTGTGAATCTTGACTTGTTGATGTTGCATTGATGATTTCTATGTTTAATCTTGTTGATTACTTAATTGTATGTTGATAATTTTTAGTGGGTATTTGTGGAATTCAATTTAATTGCTATTTTGAACATGTCTTTTATTAATGCTTACCAAGTGTTTGATGAATTGTTTACTTTGATTATGGAGTAGTCTTTTCCACTCTTGGCCTAGGTCAAGGGAATTGGGTAAACTTGAGTCATTGGGTCTAATAGATTTGATGATTTCGGAGCCCTTGGTGGTTAATTTGATACTTATTGACGTCAACCCACTACTAATTTAATTAGTAGGTAGGTTGGGACTTATGGGTTGATGTGGCCAAAGCCATTTGACATACCTCAAGTCTAGGGGTAGATATCACGTACTTAAGACTTTGGGGGTAGAACTAATGAGCTTGGTTCCTCATAATTGTCAAGATATAGTTGTTGGACAAGGATTGTGATCCCAATTCCCATGCCTAGTCAAGAGTTGTTTTTATCATTCATATTTGAAACCCAATTTCCAATTTCAATTGCCTTAGTTATAGTTACTTGTTTGGTTTAAGTAGAATTAAATAGAATATTGCTTGTTCATTGGAATTGCTCAAGTTTTACTTAGGTGGTTGAATTAGTTTATTGCAATTTAAGATTACTTGCTTGTTAAGATTTCCATTTATTTTCATGTTTATAACTCACAACCCCGGATTTCTAACCAATGTCGAAGCACATGTTTGCCCATTCCTTGTGAGACGACCCGAGGTTTGAATACTTCGGTTATTTCTATTGGGGTTGAACTTGTGACAACCAAATCCCTCTTCTAAATTTGACCCCCCCCCCCCGACGATTGTTGTTGGTAGAGCTATACTCATGACGAGGTGTTATTAAAGGGAAATCTACCAATACACCGCTGGGGCGTACGTCAAATTTTTGGTGCCGTTGCCGGGGAATACTTGCAACATATGCCTTGATATTGGTTATGTGAATATGTGAATATTGTAGATATTTTTCTCTTTCAATACTTAGCTATAGTTTAAAATTCTTTTGCATTTGTACTATGACTCTCAAGTTTGATGACTCGGTCTCAACCGAATTCTAGCTTAGCCAACTTTGATCCCGAGATTGAAAGAACTTTGTTACACACTCGGCAAGCTAGAAGGCGATTGGACTACACGCCTAGTACTTCGGCCTCTCTTGAGGAAAACACCAAATCACTAGACGTCACCGAGAGTGACTTGGAGTCCGCTACTTCCTATTCTTCTGTTAGCACTACTGATACATCTTTGCATCCTACAGGTAAGCCACACATGGCAGAGGCACGCCGGATCACTATGCATGAGTAAGGAGCTCCGGATATCATACTTCAACCGTTACAAGCAAGGTATCCTAACCTTGATCCAAACTTTGAGTTGAAGAATAGCTTGATAAATCTACTTCCTAAGTATCATGGGTTGCCGGGTCAAGACCCCATCCGACATTTGAAGGATTTTCATGTTGCTTGTTCTACGGCTCGAAGGCATGGAGCCGATGAGGTAGCCATCATGGTTTTTGCCTTTCCTTTTTCTCTTGAAGCACAAGCAAAAACATAGTTCTATTCGCTACCGGATGATATTGTGACTAATTGGGATTTCTTGAGAAGAGAGTTTCTTGACAAGTTCTTCCCACCGGAGAAGACCGAGTACATCCGGAAAGAGATTTCGGGCATAATGCAAAGAGACCAAGAGAGCATGTATGAGTATTGGTCTCGATTCAAGAGGTTATTGGAGTCATGTCCACATCACGGAATGACCACTCGCTTGCTCATTAGCTACTTTACCGGAGGTCTTTGTGCGGAAGATAGAAGATTGCTTATCGCCTCTAGTGGCGGGTCCCTTTCAAAAAACAAGACGGAAGGAGAAGCTTGGGATTTAATAAAGGATGTCGCCAAATCTACACAACACACAAGAGTGAGGAGTAACTCCCTTAAGGGTGTGGTAAACCGCCCCCCCCCCTCCGAAGCAAGTCTAACCAAGGCACTTGGGGATATGACCACCATCCTTACACAAATTCAAAGAGATCAAAGGGAGTACTGCTTCATCAAAGCCATTCAAGCCCCTCCTCCGGTTGCGCAACTTGAAGGCCCTCCTAGGATTTGTGGTTTGTGCTCTAGCACCACACATTACACTGACCAATGCCATCAACTCCAAGAGGAACATGCCCTTGTGGTAGTCAATGTGAATTACAACAACCGCCCACCATACCCTCCTCAAGGTCAAAACAACTACCATCAAGGTAGTAATCAACATCAAGGGTGGAGAGATGATGAGCGGATAATTTATACGCTTTTTGACATTGTTTTTAGTATGTTTTTAGTAGGATCTAGTTACTTTTAGGGATGTTTTCATTAGTTTTTATGTTAAATTCACATTTCTGGACTTTACTATGAGTTTGTGTGTTTTTCTGTGATTTCAGGTATTTTCTGGCTGAAATTGAGGGACTTGAGCAGAAATCAGATTCAGAGGTTGAAAAAGGACTGCTGATGCTGTTGGATTCTGACCTCCCTGCACTCAAAGTGGATTTTCTGGAGCTACAGAACTCGAAATAGCGCGCTTCCAATTGCGTTGGAAAGTAGACATCCAGGGCTTTCCAGCAATATATAATAGTCCATACTTTGGCCAAGAATAGACGACGTAAACTGGCGTTCAACGCCAGCCTTCTGCCCAAATCTGGCGTCCAGCGCCAGAAAAGGATCCAAAACCAGAGTTGAACGCCCAAACTGGCACAGAAAC
This sequence comes from Arachis hypogaea, assembly GCF_003086295.3. Lineage (NCBI taxonomy): Eukaryota > Viridiplantae > Streptophyta > Magnoliopsida > Fabales > Fabaceae > Arachis > Arachis hypogaea. Next base: position 39,076,096 of record NC_092055.1, read on the forward strand.
TGGCGTTCAACTCCACAAATGGCCTCTGCACGTGTAACACTCAAGCCCAAGCCCAAGCACACACCAAGTGGGCCCCGGAAGTGGATTTATGCATCAATTACTTACTCATGTAAACCCTAGTAGCTAGTTTATTATAAATAGGACCTTTTACTATTGTATTAGGCATCTTTGGATTACCTTATGATCCTTTGATCACGCTTTAGGGGGCTGGCCATCTCGGCCATGCCTGGACCTTCACTTATGTATTTTTAACGGTAGAGTTTCTACACTCCATAGATTAAGGTGTGGAGCTCTGCTGTTCCTCAAAGATTAATGCAAAGTACTACTGTTTTCTATTCAATTCTTCTTATTTCTCTTCTAAGATATCCATTCGCACCCAAGAACGTGATGAAGGTGATGATTATGTGTGACGCTCATCACCATTCTCCCCTATGAACACGTGCCTGACAAACACTTCCGTTCTACATGAAATAAGCTAGAATGAATATCTCTTAGATCTCCTAACCAGAATCTTCGTGGCGTAAGCTAGAATGATGGCGGCATTCAAGAGAATCCGGAAGGTCTAAACCTTGTCTGTGGTATTCTGAGTAGGATTCAATGATTGAATGACTGTGACGAGCTTCAAACTCGCGATTGTTGGGCGTTAGTGACAGACGCAAAAGGAGGGTGAATCATATTCTAGCATGATCGGGAACCGACAGATGAATAGCCGTGCCGTGACAGGGTGCGTGAGCATATGATTCACTGAGAGGAGGGGATGTAGCCACTGACAACGGTGATGCCCTTGCATACAGCCAGCCATGGAAAGGAGTAAGACTGATTGGATGAAGATAGCAGGAAAGCAGAGGTTCAGAGGAACGAAAAGCATCTCCATTCGCTTATCTGAAATTCCTACCAATGATTTACATAAGTATCTCTATCCCTATTCTATTATTTATTATTCGAAAACTCCATGATTATTTTATATCCGCCTGACTGAGATTTGCAAGGTGACCATAGCTTGCTTCATACCAACAATCTCCGTGGGATTCGACCCTTACTCACGTAAGGTATTACTTGGACGACCCAGTGCACTTGCTGGTTAGTTGTATCGAAGTTGTGACAATTATGTATTGAGATAGAGCACCAAGTTGCTCACGTTGCCGGGGATTGTTTGAGCCTGGACATCACAATTTCGTGCACCAAGTTTTTGGCGCCGTTGCCGGGGATTGTTTGAGTTTGGACAACTGACGGTTCATCTTGTTGCTCAGATTGGGTAACTTTCTTTTCGTTTTCTTTTCAAAAATTTTTCAAAAAAAAACAATATTTTCAAAAATCTCTCATCTGTTTTCGAAAAAAATAAAAATGTTTTCAAAAATTTATTCAAGATTTTTAAGAATGAATTCTAGTGTTTCATGGAGCATGTGAAGCCTGGCTGGCTGTAAAGCCATGTCTAAATTCATTTGGACTGAGGCTTGCAATTTGTTATCAAGAGCAAGCTAGTTGGAGTTAATCCACCTGCTACTGTTTCTGATTTACATGCTAAAGCTTGGTTGGCCATTGGCCATGTCTAGTGTTTTGGACTGGAGCTTTCTTTGAAAGCTTGGCTGGCTAGTGAGCCATGTCTAATTCCTGGACTGAAGCTTTAGACTAAGACTGCAAGATTCCTGGAATTCATATTAAAAATTTTGGAATCCTTATTTTCTTTTTCAAAAGAATTTTTCGAAAAATATAAAATAAAAATCCAAAAAAATTAGAAAATCATAAAAATCAAAAATATTTTTGTGTTTCTTGTTTGAGTCTTGAGTCATATCATAAGTTTGGTGTCAATTGCATGTGCATCTTGCATTTTTCGAAAATTCTCATGCATTCATGGTGTTCTTCATGATCTTCAAGTTGTTCTTGGTAAGTCTTCTTGTTTGATCTTGATGATTTTTTGTTTTGTGTCTTTTCATGTTTATCATATGCATTCTTGAATTCTTAGTGTCTAAGCATTAAAGAATTCTAAGTTTGGTGTCTTGCATGTTTTCTTTGCATTAAAATTTTTCAAAATTATGTTCTTGATGTTCATCTTGACATTCATAGTGTTCTTGGTGTTCATCTTGACATTCATAGCATTCTTGCATGCATCACATGTTTTGATCTAAAAATTTCATGCATTGCATAATTTTCATGTTTTTCATAAAAATTTCAAAAATCAAAAAAAATATCTTTCCTTTTTTTTTTCTCTCATCAAATTCGAAAATTTGGATTGACTTTTTCAAAAATTTTTAAAATCAAGTTGTTTCTTATGAGTCAAATCAAATTTTCAATTTGAAAATCTTATCTTTTTCAAAATCTTTTTCAAAATTCAAATCTTTTTCAAAATTCATGGTTATTTTCGAAAATTCCAAAAAAAATAATTTTCAAAAACCTTTTTCTTATTTTATATCATAATTTTCGAAAATAACATAATCAATTAATGTTTTGATTCAAAAATTTGAAGTTTGTTACTTGCTTGTTAAGAAAGATTAAAACTTTAAGTTCTAGAATCATATCTTGTGATTTCTTATGAATCAAGTCATTAATTGAGATTTTAAAAATCAAATCTTTTTCAAAATTAGTTTCTAAAATATCTTCTTATCTTATCTTTTTCAAAAATATCTTTTCAAAATATCTTTTCTAACTTCCTAACTTCTTATCTTTTCAAATTTGTTTCAACTAACTAACTAACTTCTTGGTTGTTTCTTATCTTTTTCAAAACCACCTAACTAACTCTCTCTCTCTCTCATTTTCGAAAATATATCTCCCCTTTTTCAAAATTTCTTTTTAATTTATTAATTATTTTAATTTTTAAAACTTAATTTTTGAAAATTACTAACTTTTTTCAAAAAAAAAAAACCATTTTCAAAAATCACTAACTCCTTTTCAAAATTAATTTTCGAAAATTCCCTCCTTCTCTCTCATCCTATTCTATTTATTCATTCATTAACTAACATCTCTTCCTCACATCATCACCAAATTCGAACCCCCTCTTCTATCTGTGTTCGAATTTCTTCTTCTTTTCTTCTACTAACAATAAGGATCCTCTTTACTGTGACATAGAGGATTCCTCTTCTTTTCTTTTTCTCTCCTCTTTCTTATGAGCAGGGACAGAGAAAAAGGCATTCTTGTTGAAGCTGATCCAGAACCTGAAAGGACTCTGAAGAGAAAATTAAGAGAAGCTAAATTACAACAATCCAGAGACAACTTGATTGAAAATTTCGAACAAGTAAAGGAGATGGCAGCCGAACCCAACAACAATGCAAGGAGAATGCTTGGTGACTTCACTGCACCTAATTCCAATTTACATGGAAGAAGCATCTCCATTCCTGCCATTGGAGCAAACAACTTTGAGCTGAAACCTCAGTTAGTTTCTCTAATGCAGCAGAACTGCAAGTTTCATGGACTTCCATCTGAAGATCCTTTTCAGTTCTTAACTGAATTCTTGCAGATATGTGATACTGTTAAGACTAATGGAGTAGATCCTGAAGTCTACAGGCTTATGCTTTTCCCTTTTGCTGTAAGAGACAGAGCTAGATTATGGTTGGATTCTCAACCCAAAGACAGCCTGAACTCTTGGGATAAGCTGGTCACGGCTTTCTTAGCCAAGTACTTTCCTCCTCAAAAGCTGAGCAAGCTTAGAGCTGATGTTCAAACCTTCAGACAGAAAGAAGGTGAATCCCTCTATGAAGCTTGGGAAAGATACAAACAGTTGACCAAAAAGTGTCCTTCTGACATGCTTTCAGAATGGACCATCCTGGATATATTCTATGATGGTTTATCTGAGCTATCAAAGATGTCACTGGACACTTCTGCAGGTGGATCCATTCACCTAAAGAAAACGCCTGCAGAAGCTCAAGAACTCATTGACATGGTTGCTAATAACCAGTTCATGTACACTTCTGAAAGGAATCCTGTGAGTAATGGGACGCCTATGAAGAAGGGAGTTCTTGAAGTTGATACTCTGAATGCCATATTGGCTCAGAATAAAATATTGACTCAGCAAGTCAATATGATTTCTCATAGTCTGCATGGAATGCAAGCTGCATCCAACAGTACTCAAGAGGCATCTTCTGAAGAAGAAGCCTATGATCCTGAGAACCCTGCAATAGCAGAGGTAAATTACTTAGGTGAACCTTATGGAAACACCTATAACTCAACATGGAGAAATCATCCAAATTTCTCATGGAAGGATCAAAAGCCCCAACAAGGCTTTAATAATGGTGGAAGAAACAGGTTTAGCAATAGCAAGCCTTTTCCATCATCAACTCAGCAACAGACAGAGAACTCTGAACAAAATGCTTCTAATTTAGCAAATCTAGTCTCTGATCTATCTAAGGCCACTGTAAGTTTCATGAATGAAACAAGATCTTCCATTAGAAATCTGGAAGCACAAGTGGGCCAGCTGAGTAAAAGGATCACTGAAATCCCTCCTAGTACTCTCCCAAGCAATACAGAAGAGAATCCAAAAGGAGAGTGCAAGGCCATTGACATAAGCGCCATGGCCGAACCTGTGAGGAGAGGAGAGGACGTGAATCCCAAGGAGGAAGACCTCCTGGGATGTCCAGTGGTCAATAAGGAGCTTCCCTCTGAGGAACCAAAGGAATCTGAGACTCATCTAGAGATCATAGAGATTCCATTGAACCTCCTTATGCCCTTCATGAGCTCTGATGAGTATTCCTCTTCTGAAGAGAATGAGGATGTTACTGAAGAGCAAACTGCCAAGTTTCTTGGTGCAATCATGAAGCTGAATGCCAAATTATTTGGCATTGATACTTGGGAAGTTGAACCTCCCTTGTTCATCAATGAACTAAGTGATCTGGATCAACTGACATTGCCTCAGAAGAGACAGGATCCTGGAAAGTTCATATTACCTTGTACCATAGGCACCATGATCTTTAAAGCTCTGTGTGACCTTGGTTCAGGTATAAACCTCATGCCCCTCTCTGTAATAGAGAAACTGGGAATCTATGGGGTGCAAGCTGCTAAAATCTCACTAGAGATGGCAGACAGCTCAAGAAGACAGGCTTATGGACAAGTAGAAGATGTATTAATAAAGGTTGAGGGCCTTTACATACCTACTGATTTCATAGTCCTGGATACTGGAAAGGAAGAGGATGAATCCATCATCCTAGGAAGACCTTTCCTGGCCACAGCAAGAGCTGTGATTGATGTTGACAGAGGTGAAATAGTCCTTCAATGGAATGAGAACTCCCTTGTATTCAAAACTCAAGGATCTCCCTCTGCATCCATGGAGAGGAAGCTTGAAAAGCTTCTCTCAAAGCAGGGTCAACCAGAGCCCCCACAGTCAAACTCTAAGTTTGGTGTTGGGAGGCCACAACCAAACTCTAAGTTTGGTGTTGAACCCCCATATCCAAACTCTAAGTTTGGTGTTGGAGAGTTTCAACATAGCTCTGCACATCTGTGAGGCTCCATGAGAGCCCACTGTCAAGCTATTGACATTAAAGAAGCGCTTGTTGGGAGGCAACCCAATGTTTATCTAATTCTTATTTTTATTGTTTTTCATGTTTTCTTAGGTTCATGATCATGTGGAGTCACAAAATAAATATAAAAATTGAAAACGAAATCAAAAACAGCAGAAGAAAAATCACACCCTGGAGGAGCATCTGTCTGGCGTTCAAACGCCAGAACAGAGCATAGTTCTGGCGCTGAACGCCCAGAATGGGAGCATCCTGGCGCTGAACGCCCAGAACAAGCATAGTTCTGGCGTTCAACGCCAGAAATGGCAGCAAAGGGGCGTTGAACGCCCAAAATGGGCACCAACCTGGCGCTGAACGCCCAGAGTTGTGTGCAAGGGCATTTTACATGCCTAAATTGGTGCAGGGATGTAAATGCCTTGACACCTCAGGATCTGTGGACCCCACAGAATCATCTCAGGATCTGTGGACCCCACAGTATCCCCACCTACCTCATCATCTCTCTTCCCATTCATGATCATCCCTTCTACTTTCCATTTACCACTCACATCCATACACCCACTACCTTCAAAATTCAACATCTCTCTCCCACCCAATCCCACCCATATGGCCGAATACACATTCCCATCCATCTCCTCCATATCTTCTTCTTATTCTTCTATTCTTTCTTCTTTTGCTCGAGGGCGAGCAACATTCTAAGTTTGGTGTGGTAAAAGCATAGCTTTTTTGTTTTTTCCATAACCATTGATGGCACCTAAGGCCAGAGAAACCTCTAGAAAGAGGAAAGGGAAGACAAAAGCTTCCATCAAGGGTCTATAGCTCAGTGGTAGAACATTTGACTGCAAATCAAGAGATCCCTGAGATACCTCAGGGGATACATTTTCTTCCACACAATTATTGGAAGAAACTAAGGGTGGAACATCAAGAGCACTCCATCATCCTTCATGAAATCAGAGAAGATCTAAAAGCAATGAAGGAGGAGCAGCAAAGACAAGGAAGAGACATAGAAGAGCTCAAGGACATCACTAAGGTGGATTCATTCCTTGTTCTTATTTCTTCTGTTTTTCGTTTTCTATGTTATGTGCTTATCTATGTTTGTGTCTTCATTACATGATCATTAGTAGTAATAACTATGTCTTAAAGCTATGAATGTCCTATGAATCCATCACCTCTCTTAAATGAAAAAAGTTTTAATTCAAAAGAACAAGAAGTACATGAGTTTCGAATTTATCCTTGAACTTAGTTTAATTATATTGATGTGGTGACAATGCTTCTTGTTTTCTGAATGTATGCTTGAACAGTGCATATGTCTTTTGAAGTTGTTGTTTAAGAATGTTAAATATGTTGGCTCTTGAAAGAATGATGACTAGGAGACATGTTATTTGATAATCTGAAAAATCATAAAAATGATTCTTGAAGCAAGAAAAAGCAGCAAAAAACAAAGCTTGCAGAAAAAAAAAAGAAGAAAAAAAAATTAGGAAAAAAAAATAGAAAGAAAAAGAAAAAGCAAGCAGAAAAAGCCAAAAGCTCTTAAAACCAAGAGGCAAGAGCAAAAAGCCAATAACCCTTAAAACCAAAAGGCAAGGGCAAATAAAAAGGATCCCAAGGCTTTGAGCATCAGTGGATAGGAGGACCTAAAGGAATAAAATCCTGGTCTAAGCGGCTAAACCAAGCTGTCCCTAACCATGTGCTTGTGGCGTGTAGGTGTCAAGTGAAAACTTGAGACTGAGCGGTTAAAGTCAAGGTCCAAAGCAAAAAAAGAGTGTGCTTAAGAACCCTGGACACCTCTAATTGGGGACTTTAGCAAAGCTGAGTCACAATCTGAAAAGGTTCACCCAATTATGTGTCTGTGGCATTTATGTATCCGGTGGTAATACTGGAAAACAAAGTGCTTAGGGCCACGGCCAAGACTCATAAAGAAGCTGTGTTCAAAAATCATCATACTGAACTAGGAGAGTCAATAACACTATTCGAAATCTGAAGTTCCTATAGATGCCAATCATTCTAAACTTCAATGGATAAAGTGAGATACCAAAACTATTCAAGAGGCAAAAAGCTATAAGTCCCGCTCATATGATTGCAGCTATGTTTCATTGATAGTTTGGAATTTATAGTATATTCTATTCTTTTTATCCTATTTTGATTTTCAGTTGCTTGGGGACAAGCAACAATTTAAGTTTGGTGTTGTGATGAGCGGATAATTTATACGCTTTTTGACATTGTTTTTAGTATGTTTTTAGTAGGATCTAGTTACTTTTAGGGATGTTTTCATTAGTTTTTATGTTAAATTCATATTTCTGGACTTTACTATGAGTTTGTGTGTTTTTCTGTGATTTCAGGTATTTTCTGGCTGAAATTGAGGGACTTGAGCAGAAATCAGATTCAGAGGTTGAAAAAGGACTGCTGATGCTGTTGGATTCTGACCTCCCTGCACTCAAAGTGGATTTTCTGGAGCTACAGAACTCGAAATGGCGCGCTTTCAATTGCGTTGGAAAGTAGACATCCAGGGCTTTCCAGAAATATATAATAGTCCATACTTTGGCCAAGAATAGATGACGTAAACAGGCGTTCAACGCCAGTCTTCTGCCCAAATCTGGCGTCCAGCGCCAGAAAAGGATCCAAAACCAGAGTTGAACGCCCAAACTGGCACAGAAACTGGCGTTCAACTCCACAAATGGCCTCTACACGTGTAACACTCAAGCCCAAGCCCAAGCACACACCAAGTGGGCCCCGGAAGTGGATTTATGCATCAATTACTTACTCATGTAAACCCTAGTAGCTAGTTTATTATAAATAGGATCTTTTACTATTGTATTAGGCATCTTTGGATTACCTTATGATCCTTTGATCACGCTTTAGGGGGCTGGCCATCTCGGCCATGCCTGGACCTTCACTTATGTATTTTTAACGGTAGAGTTTCTACACTCCATAGATTAAGGTGTGGAGCTCTGCTGTTCCTCAAAGATTAATGCAAAGTACTACTGTTTTCTATTCAATTCTTCTTATTTCTCTTCTAAGATATCCATTCGCACCCAAGAACGTGATGAAGGTGATGATTATGTGTGACGCTCATCACCATTCTCCCCTATGAACACGTGCCTGACAAACACTTCCGTTCTACATGAAATAAGCTAGAATGAATATCTCTTAGATCTCCTAACCAGAATCTTCGTGGCGTAAGCTAGAATGATGGCGGCATTCAAGAGAATCCGGAAGGTCTAAACCTTGTCTGTGGTATTCTGAGTAGGATTCAATGATTGAATGACTGTGACGAGCTTCAAACTCGCGATTGTTGGGCGTTAGTGACAGACGCAAAAGGAGGGTGAATCCTATTCCAGCATGATCGGGAACCGACAGATGAATAGCCGTGCCGTGACAGGGTGCGTGAGCATATGATTCACTGAGAGGAGGGGATGTAGCCACTGACAACGGTGATGCCCTTGCATACAGCCAGCCATGGAAAGGAGTAAGACTGATTGGATGAAGATAGCAGGAAAGCAGAGGTTCAGAGGAACGAAAAGCATCTCCATTCGCTTATCTGAAATTCCTACCAATGATTTACATAAGTATCTCTATCCCTATTCTATTATTTATTATTCGAAAACTCCATGATTATTTTATATCCGCCTGACTAAGATTTGCAAGGTGACCATAGCTTGCTTCATACCAACAATCTCCGTGGGATTCGACCCTTACTCACGTAAGGTATTACTTGGACGACCCAGTGCACTTGCTGGTTAGTTGTATCGAAGTTGTGACAATTATGTATTGAGATCAGAGCACCAAGTTGCTCACGTTGCCAGGGATTGTTTGAGCCTGGACATCACAATTTCGCGCACCAAGAGACAATGCGCAAGGAAGCAATCAAAACCAAAGATGGAACAACCCTTCTTCTCATCACAACAACAACCAATCTTCATCCCAATACCACCATAATAACACCAACTACCAAGCCAACCAAAACCAAAACAACTACACCAAGTACCAAACACCACACCATAGACAACAAAACCAAACTCCTACATCTTCCAACAATCAAGTTGATGAGCTTAGAGCCACTATGGAAAAACGAGATGAGATCAACAAGGCTCAATTCGAGGCCTTGAACACTCAATTGGCCAACCTCACCAACATGCTCTCAAAGATGAACATGTCAAGCCAACCACCAACTCCCAATAACAACACCACTCAACCCTCAAGTTCCTCCAACCTTCCATCACAACCCTAACCAAACCCAAGAGGCGGTCTCAATGCCACTACGGTCGGGAACAACATTGGAGGAGATACCCCCAAGAGTCATGGGAGAAATGCATGAGGAAGAGGTAGTTGTTGGAACTCCACATGAATAAGAGGTGGTAGACAAAAGGCATGAGAAAGAAGGAGTAAACCTCAAGGAACCCAATAGGAAAGCTATAGTTGATGAATCAATTCCTATTCCATTTCCTTCCATGGTGAAGAAAGCAAAGAAGACACCGAAATTTGATTTAGACATGCTCCAAGTGTTCAAAAAGGTCGAGGTAACCATACCACTCCTTGACGCTATTCAACAAATCCCCAGGTATGCAAAATTTTTGAAAGACTTGTGTACACACAAGGATAGAATAGAGGAACTGGAGACACTATCCTTGGGTAGCTCAATTTCTTCCTTGATGGAACCTATTCCAAGAAAATGTGGTGACCCTGGACCCTGCTTAGTGTCTTGCTGTATTGGTGGATACACTTTTCATCATTGTATGTGTGACTTGGGAGCTTGTGTTAGCATCATGCCGCTTTCCATCTATGTGCGGTTGAATTTAGCTCCATTGAAGAAATCGGCAGCGAGGTTTGCCTTAGCCGATAAAAGTGTGATCACAGTAATGGGATAGCTGAAGATGTACTTGTGGCAATTAAGGATTTGGTTTTTTCAGTTGACTTTTACATCCTTGAGATGCCTCCAACGGAAGGTAGAAGTTCATCATCCGTCCTACTTGGTAGACCCTTCTTTAAAACCTCTAAGTTCAAGCTAGATGCCTTCACCGGTATATATTCCTTTGGGGTTGGAGACAAGACTATCAAGTTCAATTTAGAGGAAGCCATGAAACATCCTCCCGAAGAACACTCTATGTTCCGATGCGATATAATTGATGAAGTGGTAGCGAAGTACAAGAAGAAGATCATGACAAATTGTGCTACCCCACTATTGAGGAGATGGATGACCAAGAGGATAAACCTAAAGAAGTTATCAAGAATGAGTCCCATGAGCTTGATGAAAAGGAACCTCATCTTGAGGTAACAAGTGAACTGAAGCCCCTTCCCTTCCATCTGAAATATGCGTTCTTAGAAGACAATAGGATGGAGCCTTGCGGATATTGTGGGAATTGACCTACGTAAGTGCATGCATAGGATATTTCTCCAAGATGGAGCCAAGCCGGTTCCGCAACCGCAAAGGAGGCTTAACCCAACCATCCTCGACATAGTGAAAAAAGAGGTCACCCGACTACTGCATGCGGATATCATATACCCTATTTCCGACAATGAGTGGGTGAGCCCGGTTCAAGTTGTCCCCAAGAATTCGGGCATCACAACGGTCAAGAAGGAAGACGGAGAAATGGTCACTAAAAGAGTACAAAATGTGTGGCGAGTGATGTGCGGAAAATGATCCGACACAAAACTCACCGGCAAATGCACCGGGTCGCATCAAGTAATAATAACTCATGGGAGTGAGGTCGATCCCACAGGGATTGAAGGATTGAGCAATTTTAGCTTAGTGGTTGATTTAGTCAAGCGAATCAAGATTTGGTTGAGAGATTTGTGATTTGCAGAATTTAAATTGCATGGAAAGTAAAGGGAATGGGTAAATTGCATGAAATTAAAGAGAACTGAAATTTAAAGTGCCGAATCTTAAAGAACAAGAAATTAAATGGCAGAAACTTAGAACGCAAGAAATGTAAATTGCAGAATCTTAAAGAGCAAGAAATATAAATGGCTTGAATTGTAAAGGGAATTAGGAATTGGATTTGTAGAAATTAAACAAGGGAAAGTAAAATTCAACAAGCAGAGGAGTAGAAGATATCTTGGATTGAACCGGATCTAAAAACAGAATTGTAAATGAGCATGAAAAGCATTAAACAGAGGATGTAAAATTGGAATTCAGATCTCAGGACCCAAGAGACTAGATAACCAAGTCTAGATCTCAATGCCTTCCTAGATCCAACAAGAACAATTGCAAAGAAAGTAGATGAAGAAGCAATTAACCGAAATTTAAATTCAATTGTGCAGTAAAGAAACAAAGAGGTCTCAGGATGAGATTGAAACAGATTTCCTTCAATTCTCCAACCCAAGATCCAAGACAATTGTAATTGAAATTGAAAGCAATAAAACTAAGAGGAAGGGAATTCAATTCTCCTTCCCCGAAACTTAGAAATTAAAATTCACTCAATACCAAAAGCTCTCCGAAAACTCTCTATGAAAACTAAGAGGAAAGCTCCCCTAAAAACTTAAATCCTATGCTATTTATACACTTTCTTCAAATGGTCTTCAAGCCTTCAATTGGGCCTTTGCTCTTGATGGAATTGGGTTGATAGAGGCCTTGGTTGATTGCTCTTGGAGTTTGGAGAAGAACCGAATTGAACCGGGTTTGGAATCATGAAAGCTTGAGTAAAAGTTTGAGTAAAAGTTTGAGGCAAGCTTTTACTCAAACTTTTCACATCAGCCACCCTCTTTTGCTGATACCAACGTTGGGGCAAAAGTTTGGGGTCAAACTTTTGCTCCAACGTTGGCCTCCCCTTGCACACTCATGGCGCCAACGTTAGCCAAAAAGTTAGAGGCTAACGTTGGCGCAAACTTTTGCTCTCCAGGGTGTGTTGTTCATGCGCCAACGTTTGCCAAAAAGTTTGAGGCTAACGTTGGCGCAAACTTTTGCTCTCCAGGGTGTTGATTTGTGATGCCAAAAGTTTGCCAAAAAGTTTGAGGCAAATTTTTGCTCCAGCTTTTTGCCCAAAAGTTTGCACAAAAGTTTGAGGCAAACTTTTGCTCCAGCTTTTTGCCTAAAAGTTTGCACAAAAGTTTGAGGCAAACTTTTGGTCCAGCTTTTTGCTCCCTAGTTCATTTTCACTTATTCCAAAAGTTTGAGCTAAAGTTTGAGGCAAACTTTTGCTCAAACTTTTTGTCCTCTCTTCCTCCTAGCCATTCGTTCTTGCTTCAACCTTTCTCCAAGCTTTCTTCACCTATCATTAATCAACCAAACACATCAAAGCTATGCTCAAAATCATGAGATATTCATTCTTTCATAATATGTGACAATTATAGCATAAAACCTCATGAAATTGCATTAATTCATACATGGTTGATTAAATCAAAGGAAACATGAAAATCTACCCAATTGGCTTGCTTATGGCTCAAGAAAGTGCATAATTCATTTGAAAACAAAAGAAAAAGGCTAGTGAAACTAGTCTAAGATGACTTGTCATCACAACACCAAACTTAAAGCTTGCTTGTCCCCAAGCAAGAAATGATTTATTGAGAAGAAAGAATGAAATGGAAGAGGATGTTTATGCTAGTAGAGTGTTATTGGTAGTTCATGGGGTTTTATGTGGATATGTAAACACTCACCTCTTATTGACTCTTAAGCCTAGAAAGTCTCCTTCAAGCTTCAAGTAACATACTGCTATGACCTCTCATTATTTCTTTATCCTTGGCTATTATTTTGTTCATAAGCTTTATTTGAGTGTCATGTGTAGCAAGTTCATTTCCTTTTCTTTATACTTGACACATTATTCACTATAGACACTTGGCTCACATTCCTTCTTAGAACATTGATGCCCAGCACCTCTTTGGGCTACTAAATGCCTTGTAGTTAGGTTGCTCTTGATAGTGGACTTTCAGCTGATGATCCCGGGTTAGTTAACCCAAGTCATCAAGTGTTGATGCACTCCAAAGAGCTTAATAATCCAAGCAAATCCTAATACAAAGACACCACAGGCATATATTCTAAGGTTCAAGCTATTGGTGTCCAGCTTTGTTTCTTTTTGTTTTTCTTTTGTTCTGCTACTCTTTGGCTATTTCTTTTTCTCCCCTTTTTTCTTTCTTTTTGTTTTTCTGTCTAACCAAGGACTTTTATTTGATTGAGATTCATAGACAGTAGGCCACTTTCTACTTAAGAGGAGACATCCTAGTTCTCTTATTCACTAAAGTGAGCTATTATACTATCACACACACACACCACCACTTACTTTTATTGTACTTCTATCTAACAGAGAACTATCTCACTTCACATTCAAATATTTCTTTTATTGAATTGAAAATGTAGGGGACAAAGCATGCGTTTTGTTCAGTGAAAGTAAACACACAAGCACACACATAGACTAGCTTACTTATTTTAAGAGAAACAAACATGATGCAAAGACTATTAATTATGATAACTACTTAAAGATGCAAGGACCACTTAAAACAGACATAATGCATGTTTTTTCTTTGTAGTGATGAACAAGGAGCAAGTCCACCTTTCATTTGTCATGCTTTTTCTTTCTTCTTTCATACACCTGATTGTTGGTGTTTCCTGTGTCCATGTCTGTTGTCTGTTGATCCCGCCAGAAACCAGCTCTATTCATTGCTTCCTCTACTCTATCTTCAAGCTTCATTGCATTGCTTACTTCTATCTCACTTCTCCTTTTGAAGAATTCATCAAAAGTTGGAAAAGCTGGATCCATGTTGTGCAGATGCTCTCCAATATAGTTCAGCTTGATTTGACTATTTATGTTGTAGTCGGCTTGGACTTCATATCTTGCATCTTGGAGTGTTGTGAACTCTTTGAGAGCCCTCAAATTTTCAGCTTGCATTTGTTCCAACTTTCCAAATGATTCATGAGATTGAAAAGCATGCTCTTCTTGCATCACAAGGAATTTTGACTCAAATTCACTTTGTTTGTTCATCATTCTTAGCTCCCGTTCTTCTTGTTCTTGTTGGTTTTTCATGTATAGTGAATGGTATTCCTCTTGCCTTTCTTGAATTCTCATGTACTGTTGTGATAATCTTCCAATTGCTTCCTGCATTTGAGTCATGTCCAGATTGTTATGTAGAGGAATGTGCTGCTGTTCCTCCTCCTCTTGTGGCTCTTCTTCCTCTTGTAATTCTTCTCCCTCCATTGGTTCTTCTCTCTGCCTTCTTCCATGTGGTCTTCGGCCTTGATGTGCTTCAGGAGCCATCATCATTCTTTCAATGGTTATAGGCATGCCTTGGCTTAACCACATTGGATTCTCCTCTTCCATTGGCACTTTAGCCTTTGCACACAACCTCCAAATGGTACTTGGATAGTATAACCAAGACCCGGCCGAGTTCTTCTCAGCAAGATTTTGAATGTCTTTTGCCAGGATTTCATGAACTTTTACCTCTCCTCCCACAATTATGCAATGCAACATAATAGCTCTATTCCTGTTAACTTCTGAGGTGTTTACTGTGCCCAGAATTGATCTTTTCAACAACTCATACCATCCCTTTGCTTCCGGGGTAAGGTTAACTCTCTTCAAATACTTGTATTTATTCTTGTCATCTCCTTCCCACTCTGAGTTCTCCATACAAATATCTCTAGCAATCCCATCATAATCTGGATCACCATTTACCCTTTGGTGGTATCCCGGTTCACTAAAGCGGACTGATTTTAGTCCCAAGACTTTCTTGATTGCATCCGAGCTAAAGTCTACTTCCACTCCCCGTACATAGCTCTTGTATGTTGGGGCCTCACTCATGTCAAGCCTTGAGACATTGGCATAGAACTCTCTTATGATATTAGCATTGATTCGGGTGATTGGTGATATGAGTTCCTCCCACCTCCTCTTTCGAATTTTGTCCTTCATTTCTTGGCATCCATCATCCGGCAACAAGAGTGGAATTTCTGGATATATCTTCTTCTCATTCATCCATTCAATTTGCATCTGATGGTACCGAGATTTGAATCTCCATCGGTCATATTCAGGGATGCTCTCCTCCACCATGGGATCTTTCCCTCTTCTTCGTTTGGTTCTTGAGGAAGAGACCATGATCACTTGGTTGTTTTGAAACTCTTGAGGTTAAAGGGAGTGTGAAGAATATTGGATATTTTGATGTATATTTGGAGCAAGAAGAAATTTGAGGCTGAGCTTATTATGATGAGAATTGATGAAGGGAATGGAGTTTAAATGGTTGTGGTGCAAGGATTCGGTCATATGCATGGCTTGAAGGTGGTGTGTCATTTAAATGAACAATGAAGGGCTAGGATGCTATTGGATACTATGTGAATCAAAGGTGTGCATGTAAGGATGAATGAAGACAAAGCTTGCTTCTTCAATTGTCTTTGCCGTGATCATCTCAAGGAGTGGCAGATTCTCTTTTTGAGGCATGTGATGAGATTTTGTCCTCATGCTATGCTTTCCTTTGTCTTGTCTCTTTCATAAAGTGTTCTTTGACCACCTAGTCATCACAACAAGACAACACACATTAGCTTTATCAAACCGTGGCAATGGTGCTTTTTTTTTTTCATTAACACTATATGAATCACCATTCCTTATATTCATTTGAACCGTGACTTTTCTTGGAGGACACCAAACTTAATGTTTGGTCATATAGTTGAAAATATGTGTTTCTTCCTCCAACTAGTGAAATTAAAATCCCAATGTCATTCTTAGTCAAATGTTTATAAGAAATGTTTTCATCATAATTTTCCTTTTTCTCTCTTTTTTTTTCATGAAGGATCAATTGTGTCCCTAAATCCGTGCATCAAAGTTTGGTGAACACCAAACTTTTATCTTGCTTAAGGGGTAAATGTGAGATGCTAGTAGTAAATCACAATTGATGCCTTCATCACAGAATATGATTTCTTTTTAATTGAAAAGTCTCAGTAAGAGATAATGTATGATCATTGATGCATGATTTTTTTATTTTCATGAGAAGAGAAATACCAAACTTAGTGTTTGGTCATATGCTAGGCATATAGTATGAAAATGTTTGTAACACTGGTTTGGTGTGCTTGAAGGCACACCAAACTTTAGAAGTTTTAGCATATGTAAAAAAATTTGCATGCATTCATTGAGTACGTCCATGAAAAAAAATTTTCATGCTCAGATGATCATAGCTTATTGAATTTAAAATGACATAAATCATAAATCATGGGTTGCCTCCCATGGAGCGCTCTTTTATTGTCACTAGCTTGACATTGGAGCTTTCTTTTATGGTGGTTGAGGATTGTAGTGCCTCAACTTGTCTCCCCTGACTGTGATCCTCCTCTTTGTTCTCTGGTGTTCAATTTTAGCATGTTCCAACGAGAGTATGTTGCTGACATTGTAATAGTCATCAGTCTGTCGGCTTGCTCCCAGTTGTTGATATATCAACTGCACTTTGTCACCTTTGGAAAGCCCCTCTGTTGGAATCTTCCTGTTCTTCCAACCCCTTTTTGTTTTGTTTCTGCGTTTCATCCCCTTTTTTGTTGATCTTCCTTTTATGGCTGTAGATTTACCTTGGGGATTTCTCTCTTCGGTGGCTAATACTCTAATATCCTCTTGGACTTTTTCATCCTTCTGCACAATCTTCTGCCTTGGGATATTGTTGTGAATCACCTTGTCAACTTCCATAGAGTCCCTCCTCCTATTACTATACTGGGCTTCTGGTAATACTTTCAGAGTGACACTCTCATCATGCATCTTGAGAGTTAGTTCTCCTTGCTCTATGTCTATGATAGCTCTAGCAGTGGCCAAGAATGGCCTTCCCAGTATAATAGAATCACCATCATCCCCATCTGAATCCAGAACCACAAAATCTGCAGGGTATATGAAATTGTCCACCTTGACCAGAAGGTTTTCAATCATACCCCTGGGGTATACCGTTGACTTATCTACTAGCTCTAGAGATATCTGTACTGGTTTAACTTCCTCTATATGCAACTTTTTTACCAAGGAGGATGGTATTAAGTTGATACTTGCTCCTAGATCGCACATTGCTTTAGTGATGGTTAATTCCCCAATGGTGCAAGGTAGCAAAAAGCTCCCTGGGTCCTCAAGCTTAGGAGGAAGCCCTTTTTGAATCAAGGCTCTGCATTCCTCAGTAAGCAGTATGGTTTCTTTCTCATCCCAACTTCTTTTCTTATTGATAAGCTCCTTCAAAAACTTAGCATACAGAGGCATTTGCTCAAGTTCTTCAGCCAAGGGAATATTGATTTCCAGCTTTTTGAAAGTCTCAAGGAACTTATGAAAATATTGGTCCTTAGTTTCTTTGTTGAACCTCTGGGGATATGGCAGTGGAGGTGTGATGCTCTTTCCTATTTGCTGCTGTCCCTGAGTTACTTCTTTTGAACCGCGTGGTTGGTTGTCCTTCTCTTTGAGTTTCTCAATGCTCTTGTTTGACATCACAACTTGATCCTTGGTTTCATCTGCCTTTGTTTGCTCCTCATCTTCTATTGGCCTTTTGCTACTCTCTGCTTGCTTCTTTGTAGTGTCATTATTGCTCATCAATGTTCTCCCACTCCTTAATTGTATTGCCTTGCATTCTTCCTTAGGATTTGGAATTGTGTCACTCGGCAGAGAGCTTGAAGGTCTCTCACTAGAGATCTGCTTGAAGATTTGCCCCATCTGCCTCTCTAGGCTCTTTATGGAGGCTTCATGGTTCTTGGTTGTCATTTCCTGGTGTTTCAACATTTTATCCATCAAGGTCTCCAGGTTAGTGAGTCTTTGAGATTCAGGTGATACTTGAGGTGGGTTATGAGATGTGGGTGGTGGATGGTAAGCATTTTGGTTGGTGGGTTGGTTATTGGATTGGTACTAGTTGGGGTTGGGGTAGTTGTTTTGGGGTTTTCTGTAGGGGTTCTGGTTAGTTTGCTGCTGGTTGTGGTTTTGGTTGCTTCTTGGGTTGTTTTGGTTCGAGTTCCTCTGCCATGGTTGTTGGTTTTGGGTGTGATTATCTCCCCATCTGAGGTTTGGGTGGTTCTTCCAGGATGGATTGTATGTATCACCATACACTTCATTTGGTCCTTGGTTGTGCATATACTGTACTTGCTCTTGTTGTTGTTCTTCTTGAGTTTCTTCATTTTGCCCCCATATGGATGATGGTTGGCTTGTGTTAATTGCTGCAACTTGGAGGCTATCAATCCTCTTGGACATTTGCTCAAATTGTTGTTGAATTTGCTGCTGCATCATCTTGTTTTGAGCCAAGATTGAGTCCACTCCTTCTAGCTCCATTACTCCTCTCCTTTGTGATGGTTGGCGATTTCTTTGGTGAGCAAAGAAATATTGATTGTTGGCCACCATGTCAATAAGATTTTGAGCTTCTTCTGCTGTTTTTATCAGTTGCAATGATCCTCCAGCTGAGTGGTCAAGTGATTCTTGAGCCTTTAGAGTGAGTCCTTCATAGAAGTTCTGTAGCTTGTCCCACTCAGTGAACATTTCTGGTGGACATTTCCTCAGCAGAGCCTTGTATCTCTCCCATGCTTCATACAGATTTTTAGCATCCAATTGTGTGAATGTTTGCACCTCAGTTTTCAGCCTAATGACTCTTTGAGGTGGATAGAATTTGGCTAGGAATTTAGTCACCAAATCATCCCAGCTAGTGATGCTTCCTTGAGGAAAAGTTTCAAGCCATTGTGCGGCCTTGTCCCTTAATGAGAACGGGAACAGCAGAAGCTTGTAGGTCTTAAGATTCACGCCATTGGACTTGACAGTGTCACAAATCCTTAAGAAGGTAGATAGATGTTGATTTGGATCCTCCAATGGTCCTCCTCCAAACGAGCAGTTGTTTTGGACCAATGTAATGAGTTGTGGCTTCAATTCAAAGTTATTTGCATTGACATTAGGGGTGAGAATGCTGCTTCCACAATGTCTAGCATTTGCAAAGGTATAGGAGGCCAAAACTCTCCTCTGGGGTGGGTTGTTGTTGTTATTGTCTGCTCCACCAGGTGGATTGGTTGAATGTTCCTCCATATCTTGGAATTCTTCTTCTGATTCCTCTTCTCCAACAATATTTTTCTTTCTTTCAGCTCTTCTTAACCTCCTGAGAGTTCTTTCGTCTTGTTCATGAAAGGTTGGTGTGGTTCTTCTTGTACCTGACATACAAGCAGAACATAAGAAACACACAAACCAGTGATACTTCAATCTACTGCTAGAATGAAGTTTTAGTTAGCTTAAGCAAAAAATCAAACAGTTAGTGGGTTAATTGAAAGTTAAAGAACAGAAAAGAAAAAGTTCTTGATCTAGATCACCACCTCACTTAATCATTGTCAATCTAATCAATCCCCGGCAACGGCGCCAAAAACTTGATGTGCGAAAAACGTTCCGACACAAAACTCACCGGCAAGTGCACCCGGTCGCATCAAGTAATAATAACTCACGGGAGTGAGGTCGATCCCACAGGGATTGAAGGATTGAGCAATTTTAGCTTAGTGGTTGATTTAGTCAAGCGAATAAAGATTTGGTTGAGAGATTTGTGATTTGCAGAATTTAAATTGCATGGAAAGTAAAGGGAATGGGTAAATTGCATGAAATTAAAGAGAACTGAAATTTAAAGTGCCGAATCTTAAAGAACAAGAAATTAAATGGCAGAAACTTAGAACGCAAGAAATGTAAATTGCAGAATCTTAAAGAGCAAGAAATATAAATGGCTTGAATTGTAAAGGGAATTAGGAATTGGATTTGCAGAAATTAAACAAGGGAAAGTAAAATTCAACAAGCAGAGGAGTAGAAGATATCTTGGATTGAACCGGATCTAAAAACAGAAATGTAAATGAGCATGAAAAGCATTAAACAGAGGATGTAAAATTGGAATTCAGATCTCAGGATCCAAGAGACTAGATAACCAAGTCTAGATCTCAATGCCTTCCTAGTTCCAACAAGAACAATTGCAAAGGAAATGTAAATTGCAAAGAAAGTAGATGAAGAAGCAATTAACCGAAATTTAAACTCAATTGTGCAGTAAAGAAACAAAGAGGTCTCAGGATGAGATTGAAACAGATTTCCTTCAATTCTCCAACCCAAGATCCAAGACAATTGTAATTGAAATTGAAAGCAAGAAAACTAAGAGGAAGGGAATTCAATTCTCCTTCCCCGAAACTTAGAAATTAAAATTCACTCAATACCAAAAGCTCTCCGAAAACTCTCTATGAAAACTAAAAGGAAAGCTCCCCTAAAAACTTAAATCCTATGCTATTTATACACTTTCTTCAAATGGTCTTCAAGCCTTCAATTGGGCCTTTGCTCTTGATGGAATTTGGTTGATAGAGGCCTTGGTTGATTGCTCTTGGAGTTTGGAGAAGAACCGAATTGAACCGGGTTTGGAATCATGAAAGCTTGAGTAAAAGTTTGAGTAAAAGTTTGAGGCAAACTTTTACTCAAACTTTTCACATCAGCCACCCTCTTTTGCTGATACCAACGTTGGGGCAAAAATTTGGGGTCAAACTTTTGCTCCAACATTGGCCTCCCCTTGCACACTCATGGCGCCAATGTTAGGGTTGTTCATGCGCCAACGTTTGCCAAAAAGTTAGAGGCTAACGTTGGCGCAAACTTTTGCTCTCCAGGGTGTGTTGTTCATGCGCCAACGTTTGCCAAAAAGTTTGAGGCTAATGTTGGCGCAAACTTTTGCTCTCCAGGGTGTTGATTTGTGATGCCAAAAGTTTGCCAAAAAGTTTGAGGCAAACTTTTGCTCCAGCTTTTTGCCCAAAAGTTTGCACAAAAGTTTGAGGCAAACTTTTGCTCCAGCTTTTTGCCCAAAAGTTTGCACAAAAGTTTGACGTAAACTTTTGGTCCAGCTTTTTGCTCCCTGGTTCATTTTCACTTATTCCAAAAGTTTGAGCTAAAGTTTGAGGCAAACTTTTGCTCAAACTTTTTGTCCTCTCTTCCTCCTAGCCATTCCTTCTTGCTTCAACCATTCTCCAAGCTTTCTTCACCTATCATTAATCAACCAAACACATCAAAGCTATGCTCAAAATCATGAGATATTCATTCTTTCATAATATGTGACAATTATAGCATAAAACCTCATGAAATTGTATTAATTCATACATGGTTGATTAAATCAAAGGAAACATGAAAATCTACCCAATTGGCTTGCTTATGGCTCAAGAAAGTGCATAATTCAATTGAAAACAAAAGAAAAAGGCTAGTGAAACTAGGCTAAGATGACTTGTCATCAGCGAGTATGTATTGACTACAGAAGATTGAACGCCGCCACACGGAAGGACCATTACCCCTTACCCTTCATCGATCAGATGCTAGACCGCTTGGCAGGTAAATCTCACTACTGTTTTCTTGATGGATTTACTGGATATTTTCAGATACATATTGCTCTTGAAGATCTGGAGAAGACCACGTTTACATGTCCGTTTGGCACCTTTGCCTATAAAAGGATGCCATTTGGACTATGTAACGCACCCGCTACTTTTCAGAGGTGCATGATGAGTGTCTTCTCCGATCTAATAGAGAATTGTCTAGAAGTTTTAATGGACGACTTCAGCGTCTATGGTATCTCATTCGATTGTTGTTTAGAGAGCTTGGCCAAGGTCCTAGATAGATGTGTTGACACCAACCTTGTCTTGAATTTTGAAAAATGTCATTTTATCGTACGACAAGGCATAGTGTTAGGACATGTAGTCTCTAGTGAAGGCATTTCTGTGGACCCAGCCAAGGTTGATGTCATTACTACTTTGCCTCACCCCTCATCCGTGAGGGAGGTCCGCTCGTTTTTGGGACATGCAGGATTTTACAGGCGCTTTATCAAGGACTTCAGCAAGATTGCTTTGCCATTATCGCGCCTACTCCAAAAAGATGTGGATTTTGAGTTTGACAGTGAATGTGTAAAAGCTTTTGAAGAGTTGAGGAAAGTTCTCACCATAGCACCGATTGTGCGAGGCCCTAACTGGACGTTGCCATTTGAGATAATGTGCGATGCGTCAAACTATGATGTGGGTGCCGCGCTTGCACAGCGCGAGGGTAAACTTCCTTATGTCATTGCTTACTCTTCTAAGACACTAGATGCCGCACAATCCAACTATACCACTACCGAAGAAGAACTCTTAGCTATTGTTCATGCTTTAGATAAATTCAGATCTTATTTGCTAGGTTCAAAGATAGTGGTATACAAGGATCATGCAGCTTTGAAGTATTTATTGACAAAGAATGAGTCAAAGCCTAGACTTATACGTTGGATCTTGCTTTTGCAAGAATTCGACATTGAGATTAGGGACCGGAGTGGATCTCAAAACCTGGTTGCGGATCACTTAAGCCGCATTGAGAATTTAAAAACTGATCCATTTCCGATCAATGACTCATTCCCATTGGATAGTTTGCATGCTGTGTTGGCTAGTTTTCCTTGGTTTGCCCCAATGGCGAACTACTTGGTTGCAAGAATCTTCCCTCCCAACTTTTCGAAAAACCAAAGGGACAAGTTGAGGAGTGATTCCAAATACTATATTTGGGATGACCCTCACTTGTGGAAGAGAGGTGTAGACCAAGTAATCCGAAGGTGTGTCCCGGAATCCGAATTTCAACCAATTCTGGAAGCTTGTCATTCGTCCGACTATGGTGGCCACTTTGACCCACAAAGAACTGCCAAAAAAGTGTTGGATTGTGGATTCTGGTGGCCAACCTTATTCAAGGATGCTAACCGGTTATGTGTGTCTTGCCATCAGTGTCAGAAGTCAGGAAACACATCTCAAAGGGATGAAATGCCACAGCAACCTATGTTGTTCTGTGAGATATTCAATGTATGGGGCATTGACTTTATGGGACCATTTTCTAACTCTAGTGGGTATCTCTACATTCTGTTAGCGGTTGACTACGTGTCAAAGTGGGTGGAGGCCATGCCTACGCACCTTGACGATGCCAATACCGTTGTTTCTTTCATTAGGAATCACATTGTATGCCGTTACGGGTCGCCACGAGCAATTGTGAGTGACCAAGGATCCCACTTTTGTAACAGGAAGGTAGAAGCATTGCTCAAGCGCTATGGAGTGTCGCATAAGGTTGCTACTGCTTATCATCTGCAAACAAATAGGCAAGCGGAAGTGTCCAACCGGGAAATCAAGAGAATCTTGGAAAAAGTGGTCAATCCACAAAGAAAGGATTGGAGGCTCCAGCTAGGAGATGCACTATTGGCATACAGAACAGCCTACAAGACTCCGATAGGGATGAGTCCCTTCCGGATCGTCTATGGTAAAGCATGCCACCTTCCGGTGGAGATTGAGCATCGAGCATATTGGGCGGTAAAGCAGTGCAACATGGATTTAGCCAAGGCAGGTGAAGCTAGGAAGTTACAACTAGAAGAGCTTGAGTGTTTGAGGAACGAGTCATATGAGAATGCCCGAATTTACAAGGAAAAGACTAAAGCATTCCATGACCATCACATTCGGAAGAAGGACTTTCAAGAAGGAGATGAAGTCCTCCTCTACAACTCAAGGCTCCGATTTATGCCTGGCAAGCTCCGTTCTAGATGGGAAGGACCTTTTAAGGTGAAAGAAATGAAGCCCTACGGAGTGGTGGAATTGTTCGATCCGAAAAGTGAAGCAACTTTCAAGGTGAATGGGCATAGAGTGAAGAAATATCATGGTTGCAAACCTCCAAGGGAGCTAGAGGTGTACATATTGGAGGATGCACCAGGTAGAGATGAAGCTTAAGAAGAGGACCGTCCAACTTAAGGACGTTAAAGAAAAGTGCTTGGTGGGAGGCACCCCACCATGGTAAGATCTTCCTTGTTTATACCATCTTTTAGTATCTTTAGTTCTTTGAATTTTATGATCTTTTGATGACTGATTGAGTGCTTAGGAATGCTAGCTTTGTTAATTCTGTTAAAAAGGTAGAATGTTCATATAGATAGGTTGTGAAAAGAGGTAAAGAAAACAAAATTTTTCTTTAAAAAAGGGCACCGACGCGCAGGCGTACAGTGCGCGCGCGTGCCGGTTGCGAATTCCGATTTTCAGGCCAAAAACCCGAGAGTTAGGCCAACTTCGTGCCCAGCTCGCGCCAGGCACCCACGCGTTCGCGTACATGCTGCCTGCGCGCACCATTGCCAGTTGACCATCGATGCGCAAGCGCACAGTGCGCGCGCGCAACGGTGGAGTTATATGAAGTCTCTGGTACAAAAAACCAGAGAGTTATGCCATGATTGGGCCAACTTTTTGCCAAAACTGACGCATCCGCGCGTAGTACGCGCCCGCGCCAGCTGTTGAATACCACAAGCATGCGTCCGCGCATGGTGCGCGTCTGCGCGCATACCTCCCTGGGTCACCTTGGTACAAAAACCAGAGACTTGAGCCAGGCTTGTGCCACTTTTGAGCCTAAGGCACAACTCCTCTAACACGCGCGCGCCTTTGACGCGCACGCGCTTTCAGCTCATACCTTCACCGACGCGTCAGCGCACCTTCCGCGCGCGCGCCGGTTGCGTGAGTCAGTGTTATACTTCGCGCCGTTTCACTTCCTTTCTCACTCACACTTCTTTTTCTTTCTTATCTCATTCTCCCAATCTCTCCATCATTTCTCTTCTCCTCTTCTTCTTACACAACCCACCACCATTGTCTTCGGCTACTCACCGGTGACAACCACCCTTTTCCGGTGGCGCTACACTTCTCCTATTTCCTCTCTCATCTTCAAAAAAGAAGATTCAACCTTGCTTTTTCATACTCTTCAATGTTTAACTTCTTCCTTTCCTCTACTTCCACTTTTCCTTATACTATTTCTTCTAAGTAGATGCTTCTTGTTGCCTTACTTAGTTTTTCTTTTACTTGATGATGATGTTTCTTGTTTTTGTTTACTTATTTTCCTTCTATTTTCTTTATTTCTCCATGGATGTTGAACTTGAACTTAATTTGCATTACTAGATCTTTTGTCACTCTTTTACCATTGTGTGATGTTTATGTGATGATTGATGTTCCATTTTGGGCTTTGAATTGGTTTGGTATCTCATAATTGCTCATTGCTTGATTATTGCACGTCAAGTGTTCGAGGAAATGCACACATACCATTTTGGCTCAATCTAGCCATGTACTTTCAATTGGGTGCTCCCTCCTCATTCACTTGTCTCTTCTTGAATGCATTGAGTCTAATTTGTGTGTTTCAAGTTTATACTTACCAATTCCATATTAATTGAACATGACTTACTTTTTATT
This sequence comes from Arachis hypogaea, assembly GCF_003086295.3. Taxonomy (NCBI): domain Eukaryota; kingdom Viridiplantae; phylum Streptophyta; class Magnoliopsida; order Fabales; family Fabaceae; genus Arachis; species Arachis hypogaea. The sequence goes on from NC_092055.1 coordinate 39,101,620, forward strand.
AAGGATGCTTGAGACTACTCTTCTCATGCCTTTGCATGTCTTACTCTCTTTTGTATCCCATAACAAGTGACATACCTCTTGCTTTCATATTCATCATGGGCATTACAAGTCACTTGCATGTTTTCATCGAATTATTTCTTGGGTTTAATGTTTTCCTTCTTTCTCTTCCTTTTTAGGATGGCCACCAAGAAAGGCAAAGAGATAGCTCCAAGGAAACCGGCCGCAAAGAGGGCACCCCAAAAATCAAATTCTAAGGTGCATTCTTCAATAGGAGCCAAACCCTTATCAAAGAACGGAAAGACACCCGCTCCTATTGATGAGAATGACAAGGGCAAACCGGCAAGAGACTCTTCAAAGTTTCCCAACCGCTTCTGTGAACTTAAGTTCCCTTCCATAGCTGTAAAGAACTATCATCCTGAGCATCTACTAGCTCCGCCAGACAAAGTCGCTCCTTATATTCTGCCCCGAATTGAACAGCGAGGATGAGAGTTTCTCTTGAGGAAACCAAGAGAAATCAACCTCTCTTGGGTGGAAGAATTTTATACTAACTACCACCTTTCCTCTCTTCAATTGGTATACATGCGCCGTAAGCAAGTCTCAGTTTCAGAAGAGGCTATTCAGCAAGTGCTTAATGTTTTACCAGTGCCAAGTGACACGGATGGCTACCAAAAAGTCCTACGTCAGCGAGAAGAGTTTGGATTCGATTGGGACTCGATCCTCCGAGTCATCGCTGAGCCAGAATGTTTTTGGATCCATGGTCGACTGCGGATGAGGCCCAAGAGTATTGACGCTCGCTTCCTCACTGTGGAAGCTAGAGCTTGGGCCCAGATCCTATCTCACTATGTGCTACCTAGCACTCACAAGTCGTCGATCACGGCGGACCTTGCCTTACTTGTTTGGTGTATTCTCACGGAGAAGCCGGTGAACATTCCACCTCTTGTCAAGCATGCAATGAGTCAAGTTCACGACCGGGGTAACGTGCCATTTCCAGCTTTGGTATCTGACTTAGTCGCTGTTGTGGGTGTTTCTTGGGAAGCCAAAGATAAGAAGATTATGGTTCCGGCTAAGGGCGATGTGGTCCCAAGCAGAAAATACCTATACCTTCCCATGAACAAACCAAGCCTCGACATGGCCCCGCCACTTCTTTTTCCTTCTAGCTCATCATCACCACCACTGAGATCCACACATCAAAGGATAGAGGATCTTCACCGGAAGCTTGATAGATATGAGAGGAGTAACCACCGCCGGTATACTTATATCAAGAAACTTCTGCATTGTGTTGCCCCTAGCATGGAGGAACCTGAGATATTCACATCCACTTCGAACCCAAGCGATGAAAGTTCTGATGGAGGGGATAGTGAAGACTCCGGCCCCGACCGTCCCTTGCGTATCATTCATAGCATGGAGGATCGTGCTAATTTCTAAAGTGTGGGGAGGTCGTTCGACCGATCTCCATGGGTAACACTCTTTTCCCCTTAATACCCATGGATTTATCTTTCTCTTTTTATATATTGCATGTGTAGTTAGTCTTGCTTGTAAATACTCTTTGCATGATGGTTAGTTTCTATAAAGTTACTTGGTCAAAACAATAACTTTCTTTCCAAGCTGGGTGACCTACCAAAATTTTGAAAATTTCTGTAGTAAACTTGCTTTAAGAATGTATTTTGGAACATAGTGATTGAGTTAAGAACACAAGCATGAAAGTTTTGAGCCTATTACATGGTTACATCTTTTAACCATTATTTCCATTCTTGTGTGCATATCTCTCTCTCTATGAGTGTGATCCTTGCTTTGTCTAATTCTATATGTCCATTTCTTTGTGTATGAATGTATTTGCATGATTAAGGCCATCATTTCAACAGTCACTTTTCCCAAATAGCCTTAACCCTTGTATCTACCATTGCTAACCAATTTTGAGCCTTTGATAAACCCTCTTGTTCTTAAACAGAGCACATCAACAACCCTAAGTGAAAAACCATGAATGTCCCTGAATTTGAATCCTTGATTGGCTTAGGTGAGTTAGGATGTGTATCATTCAAATAGGGGGGGTATACTTTGGAAATTCGGGTAGGTATATAGGCATGTAATTGTAGTGTAATTGAAAATTCTAGGATCTTGGGAACATACTCATGTGCTAAATGATTATACCGTATGCATTGACACTTTGGTTCACAAAGAAACCCCCAAAGAAAAGGGGATGATGACAATATAAAAAAAAAAAGAGGGCAATGAAAAAAAAAATGCCCCAAGATAAAGTAATAAAAACAATGCATATAGTAGGTAGATTGCAAAGAATGCATGAGTATGTAAAAAGGGTAAAATTCAAGGGTAGCTAGGAATGTATTGTAGTTGTATAGGTTGTTTTAGGTGTCTAGTGGGATCCGAGGTTGATCAAGGACTCAAATTTTAAACCCACTTAGCCATATACATCCTTACCTTCACCTTATCCCCATTACAACCCATGAATAAGACCTCATGATACTTGTAAGCATGCATTAAGTAATTGTTGATTGATTAGATGAAAGACAAATCTTGGAAAGCATGATTAGGAGGAGATTGAGTGATGAACCCTATACACTTGAGTGAATAGAGCGGATACACTTCCGGTGAGGGTTCGAGGCTCAATGCTTGCTCCCGGCTTTCACAAGCGTTCGTTTAGCAAGTTATATGCACTCTATGGTGATGTTTAATTTGGTAGGATTCATGAATTGCATACTGTTTTCACCCTATATGCTCACATGTATTCTTGAAGGATGAATTCACTTTTGACCAAGTAGGTAGATGATTTTACATTAGTTGCATGCATCCGTTTAGGTACTTAGCATTTCATAAATCCTTTCCCATCATAATCTTTGGTCTTTTTATTTTAAGCATGAGGACTTGCTTGGTTTAAGTGTGGGAAGAATTGATAAACCCCGATTTTGTGGTTTATCTTGTGCTTATTTTGGGGGATTCTATCAATATTTCTCACACTTATTCACAAGAAATACATGGTTTTGTGTTCACTTCCCAATACTACTCTATGATGAAAAACATGCTTATTTTGCCTTGAAATTGCCATATTTTAATCCTCTTCTATTGCCATTCGATGCCGTGATGTTTTTGTTGAGTAATTTTAGGAATTATAGGGCAGGAATGACTTAGAAGAGAGGGAGAAAGCATGTACAAAAAGGGAGGAACATGAAGAATTGAAGTCTTGGGAGCAGCAGCATCGGCGCGTCCGCGCACTCCACGCACACGCGTGGATGGGATTGGCTGGAAGCGGCACGAAAGGATGGACGTATCTGCGCAGATTGGAAGATTCCTATCGACGCGCGCACGCATGGCGCGCACGCGTGGGAAGCTGCACGTGACCTCATTAAGAGAAATCGTGCCTGGCGATTTCTGAGGCCAAGGAGGCCCAACTTCAAGCTGTTCCTGCATGGAAAAGACCCAAGGATGCTAGGGGGAAAGGGAGAGATGACTCATTTTACACTAGGACACAATTTTAGCTAGTTTTTGTTTTCTTTGGTTATTCTAGAGAGAAACCCTTGTTCCTCTCTAGATCTAGTTTCTATTTTGATCTTCCCTTGTTGATTTGTGAATTGGATTTTGTTAATTACAGTTTTAATTGTTAAATTTGAATTCCTTGTTACAATCTTGCTTACATTTAGTGATAGTTTTATGATTCTTGTCAATTGTCATTTTATACCCATTTCATGAATGTTGTGAATCTTGACTTGTTGATGTTGCATTGATGATTTCTATGTTTAATCTTGTTGATTACTTAATTGTATGTTGATAATTGTTAGTGGGTATTTGTGGAATTCAATTTAATTGCTATTTTGAACATGTCTTTTATTAATGCTTACCAAGTGTTTGATGAATTGTTTACTTTGATTATGGAGTATTCTTTTCCACTCTTGGCCTAGGTCAAGGGAATTGGGTAAACTTGAGTCATTGGGTCTAATAGATTTGATGATTTCGGAGCCCTTGGTGGTCAATTTGATACTCATTGACGCCAACCCACTACTAATTTAATTAGTAGGTAGGTTGGGACTTATGGGTTGATGTGGCCAAAGCCATTTGACATACCTTAAGTCTAGGGGTAGATATCACGTACTTAAGACTTTGGGGGTAGACCTAATGAGCTTGGTTCCTCATAATTGTCAAGATATAGTTGTTGGACAAGGATTGTGATCCCAATTCCCATGCCTAGTCAAGAGTTGTTTTTATCATTCATATTTGAAACCCAATTTCCAATTTCAATTGCCTTAGTTATAGTTACTTGTTTGGTTTAAGTAGAATTAAATAAAATATTGCTTGTTCATTGGAATTGCTCAAGTTTTACTTAGGTGGTTGAATTAGTTTATTGCAATTTAAGATTACTTGCTTGTTAAGATTTCCATTTATTTTCATGTTTATAACTCACAACCCTGGATTTCTAACCAATGTCGAAGCACATGTTTGCCCATTCCTTGTGAGACGACCCGAGGTTTGAATATTTCGGTTATTTCTATTGGGGTTGAACTTGTGACAACCAAATCCCTCTTCTAAATTTGACCCCCCCCCCGAGGATTATTGTTGGTAGAGCTATACTTACGACGAGGTGTTATTAAAGAGAAATCTACCAATACACCGCTGGGGCGTACGTCAGTTACAAGATAACCATAGCTTGCTTCAAGCCGACAATCTCCGTGGGATCGACCCTTACTCATGTAAGGTATTACTTGGACGACCCAGTGCACTTGCTGGTTAGTTGTGCAGAGTTGCAAAAGTGTGATTGTAATTTCGTGCACCAAGTTTCTGGCGCCGTTGCCGGGGATCGTTCGAGTTTAGACAACTGACGATTTATCTTGTTGTTTAGATTAGGAATATTTTATTTTTGTTGGTTTAGAGTCTTTTATTTGAGTTTAGTTTTATATTTTTAAGTTTGGTGTCAATTGCATGATTTTATTTTCTTTTAATTTTTCGAAATTGCATGTCCTTAGTTATTTCTTGATCTTTAAAATTCTAAGTTTGGTGTCTTCTTTGTGTTTTTCCTTTAATTTTTCGAAAATTTTTGTTTGATTCTCTAAAAATTTTAAGTTTGGTGTGTTTTTGTGCTTTTATTTACTTAAAAATTTTTCAAAAATTTGTTCTTGGTGTTCATCTTGATCTTCAAAGTGTTCTTGGTGTTCATCTTGACATTCAAAGTTTTCTTGTTTGTTCTTTGTGTTTTGATCTAAAATTTCTAAGTTTAGTGTCATTTTGTTGTTTTTCTCTTTTCGCATTAAAATTCAAAAATAAAAAAATATCATTTCCTTATTTTACTCATAAATTTCAAAATTTTGCATTAATTTAGTCAAAGATTTTCAAAATCATATCTTTTTTTTAGTCAAGTCAATATTCTAATTTCAAAAATTGATCTTTTCAAATCTTTTTCAAAAATCAAATCTTTTTAATTTCTGCAATCATATCTTTTTCAAAATAATTCTCAATCATATCTTTTTTTTTTATTAGAAATTGTATCTTCTCAATCAAATCTTTTTCAAAATAATTTTCAATCATATCTTTTTAATTGCTAATTTCAAAATCTTTTTCAAAAAAATCACTTAGCTACTTTCCTCTTTCACATTTCGAAATTAACTAAGCATTTTTTTTCAAAATCTTTTTAATTAATTAATTAATTTAGTTTTCAATTTGCTTTGATTTTTTTTTCTTTTAGTTTTTTAAATTTTATTTTATTTTCCATTTATTTTATTTTATTATTTTCAGTCACTTTTAATTAAATAAAAAAAATAAAAAATAAAAAAATATAAATAAAAATAAAAATATAATTTAATTGCAATTCATATCAATTCCCTTTTCTCCATCATGGACATAAGTGGAAACGAACAGTCCAGAAGGACTCTGGGGTCATATATGCTAACCCCATTACAGCTGCATATGGGAGTAGCATCTGTATACCTCCCATCAAAGCAAGCAGCTTTGAGCTAAATCCTCAGCTCATTATCATAGTGCAGCAAAATTGTCAGTATTCCGGTCTCCCACAGGAGGAACCTACTGAGTTTCTAGCACAGTTCTTACAAATTGCTGAGACAGTACGTGATAAACTTTATTGTTAAGAGTCATTTATTTTTCTGTTTTTATTTTCTACCTTCTATTATTATGGGTCTGCTCCTATATTTATTTTTTGAGTCTTATTTTTATTCCATAATCAATAAAAATTTAAAGTTTATGTCTTAAAGCTATGAATGTCCTATGAATCCATCACCTTTCTTAAATAAAAAGAGTATTTTTAATTGAAAAAAAAAAAGAAGTACATGAATTTCAAATTTTAAAACAGTTTAATTATTTTGATGTGGTGGCAATACTATTATTTTCTGAATGAATGCTTGAACAGTGCATATTTTTGAATTTGATTGTTTATGAATATTAAAATTGTTGGCTCTTGAAAGAATGATGGGAAAAGGAGAAATGTTATCTGATGATCTGAAAAATCATAAAATTGATTCTTGAAGTAAGGAAAAGCAGTGAAAAGCTTGCAAAAAAAAAAAAGAAGAGGCAAAAAAAAAAAAAAGAAAAGAGAGAAAAGAAAAAGAAAAGCAAGCAGAAAAAGCCAATACCCCTTTAAACCAAAAGGCAAGGGTGATGAAAAGGATCCAAGGCTTTGAGCATTAGTGGATAGGAGGACCTACAGGAATAAAATCCTGGCCTAAGCGGCTAAACCAAGCTGTCCCTAACCATGTGCTTGTGGCGTGAAGGTGTCAAGTGTAAACTTGAGACTGAGCGGTTAAAGTCGAGGTCCAAAGCAAAAAGAAGAGTGTGCTTAAGAACCCTGGACACCTCTAATTGGGAACTCTAGCAAAGCCGAGTCACAATCTGAAAAGGTTTACCCAGTTATATGTCTGTGGCATTTATGTATCCGGTGGTAATACTGGAAAACAAAGTGCTTAGGGCCACAGCCAAGACTCATAAAGTAGTTGTGTTCAAGAATCAACATACTTAACTAAGAGAATCAATAACACTATCTGGATTCTAAGTTCCTATAGATGCCAATCATTCTTAACTTCAAGGAATAAAGTGAGTTGCCAAAACTGTTCAGAAGCAAAAAAAAGCTAAAAGCCCCGCTCATCTAATTAATACTGATCTTCATAGATGTTTTTGGAATTCATTGTATATTCTCTTCTTTTTATCCTATTTGATTTTCAGTTGCTTGGGGACAAGCAACATTTTAAGTTTGGTGTTGTGATGAGCGGATAATTTATACGCTTTTTGGCATTGTTTTTAGTATGTTTTTAGTATATTTTAATTAGTTTTTATTATATTTTTATTAGTTTTTATTTAAAATTAACTTTTCTGGTCTTTACTATGAGTTTGTATGTTTTTCTGTGATTTCAGGTATTTTCTAACTGAAATTGAGGGACCTGAGCAAATATCTGATTCAGAGGCTGAAAAAGGACTGCAGATGCTGTTGGATTCTGACCTCCCTACACACAAAGTGGATTTTCTAGAGCTACAGAAGCCCAATTAGCTCACTCTCACTTGCGTTGAAAAGTAGACATCATGGGCTTTCCAGCAATATATAATACTTCATACTTTGCCCGAGATTTGATGGCCCAAATAGGCGTTCCAAGTCAGCCCAAAGAATTCTGGCGTTTAACGCCGAAACTGGCATAAAAACTTTTAAACGCCCAAACAAGCACAAAAGCTGGTGTTTAACTCCAAGAAAAGTCTCTACACATGAAAGCTTCAATGCTCAGCCCAAGCACATACCAAGTGGGCCCTGGAAGTGGATTTTTACACTAAACACCCTAGCTTACTCATTTTCTGTAACCCTAGGTCACCAGTTTACTATAAAAACTACTTTTAGTGATTCATCTTGTACCTCATGACATTCTACACGTTTCATATTGTATCTTCTACGGTATGAGTCTCTAAACCCCATTGTTGGGGGTGAGGAGCTTTGCTGTTCTTCATGAATTAATGCAATTACTACTGTTTTCCATTCTATCATGCTTGCTTCTATTCTAAGATATTCATTCACACTTCAACCTGATGAATGTGATGATCCGTGACAATCATCATCATTCTCACCTATGAACGCGTGCCTGACAACCACCTCCGTTCTACCTTAGATTGAATGCATATCTCTTAGCCTCATGATTCAGATCAGAGTCTTCGTGATATAAGCTAGAATTATTGGCGGCCATTCCTGAGATCCGGAACATCTAAACCTTGTCTGTGGTATTCTGAGTAGGATCTGGGAAGGGATGGCTGTGACGAGCTTCAAACTCGCGAGTGTTGGGCATGTGACAGACGCAAAAGGATCAATGGATCCTATTCCAGCATGATCGAGAACCGACAGATGATTAGCCGTGCGGTGACAGTGCATTTGGAACATTTTCACTGAGAGGACGGGAAGTAGCCATTGACAACGATGATGCCCAACTTAAAGCTTGCCATGGAAGGAGCCTTGCGTGCATGAAGAAGAAGATAGTAGGAAAGCAGAGATTCAGAAGACAAAGCATCTCCAAAGCCTCAACCTGTTCTTCATTACTGCATAACAAGTATTTATTTCATGTTCTTTTACTTTTTACAATCAAATCTGAGAATTATTGATATCCTGACTAAGAGTTATAGTGCACGAATTATGAATCACACTTTTCACAACTCGTACCACTGACCAGCAAGTGCACTGGGTCGTCCAAGTAATACCTCACGTGAGTAAGGGTCGAATCCCACGGAGATTGTTGGTTTGAAGCAATCTATGGTTATCTTGTAAATCTTAGTCAGGAAGTCAATTATGTTTATCATTTGTATTGCAAATAAACAATAGAGCATGGATTAAAGGTTACTTGTTATGCAATAATGGAGAATATGTTGGAGTTTTGGAGATGCTTTGTCTTCGGAGTCTCTGCTTTCCTCTGTCTTCTTGTTCACGCACGCACGTCCTCCTATGGCAAGCTGTGTGTTGGTGGATCACCGTTGTCAATGGCTACCTTCCATCCTTCCAGTGAAAACTACGCTCACGCGCTCTGTCACAGCACGGCTAATCACCGGTTGGTTCTCAATCCGGTTGGAATAGGATTTACTATCCTTTTGCGTCTGTCACTAACGCCCAGCCTTCAGGAGTTTGAAGCTCGTCACAGTCATTCAATCCTTGAATCCTACTCGGAATACCACAGACAAGGTTTAGACTTTCCGGATTCTCATGAATGTTGCCATCAGTTCTAGCTTATACCACGGAGATTCTGATTAAGGAATCTAAGAGATACTCATTCAATCGTATATAGAACGGAGGTGGTTGTCAGGCACACGTTCATGATTTGAGGAAGGTGATGAGTGTCACAGATCATCACCTCCATCACAGTTAAGCGCGAATGAACATCTTAGATAGGAACAAGCGTGTTTGAATGGAAAACAGAAATACTTGCATTAATTCATCGAGACACAACAGAGCTCCTCACCCCCAACAATGGGGTTTAGAGACTCATGCCGTCAGAGAATACAAAGTTTAGATCTAAAATGTCATGAGATACAAAATAAGTCTCTAAAAGTTGTTTAAATACTAAACTAGTAGCCTAGGTTTACAAAAAATGAGTAGACTATGATGGATGATGCAGAGATCCACTTCTGGGGCCCACTTGGTGTGTGCTGGAGCTGAGATTTAAGTGAGTCACGTGCAGAGGCCATTTGTGGAGTTGAACGCCAGTTTTTGTGCCAGTTTGGGTGTTCAACTCCAGCTTTTGATCCTTTTCTGGCGCTGGACGCCAGAATTGGGCAGAGAACTGGCGTTGAACGCCAGTTTACGTTGTCTATCCTTGTGCAAAGTATGGACTATTATATATTTCTGAAAGCCCTGGATGTCTACTTTCCAACGCAATTGGAAGCATTCCATTTCGAGTTCTGTAGCTCCAGAAAATCTACTTTGAGTGCAGGGAGGTCAGAATCCAACAGCATCAGCAATCCTTTTTCAGCCTGAATCAGATTTTTGCTCAGCTCCCTCAATTTCAGCCAGAAAAATACCTGAAATTACAGAAAAACACACAACTCATAGTAAAGTCCAGAAATATGAATTTTTCCTAAAAACTAATGAAAATAGACTAAAAACTAACTAAAACATACTCAAAACTATATGAAATTAACTCCAAAAAGCGTATAAAATATCCGCTCATCACAACACCAAACTTAAACTGTTGCTTGTCCTCAAGCAACTAGACAAATAAAATAGAAGACTAATAGGTTGAGAAGTAATAATATCTCAGAGTTTTTGAGTGAAGCTCAGATTCTAATTAGATGAGCGGGACTAGTAGCTTTTTGCTTCTGAACAGTTTTGGCATCTCACTTTATCCATTGAAGCTCAGAGTGATTGGCCTCCCAGCAAGCGCTTCTTTATTGTCTTTAGCTAGACCTTGCTGAGCTTTTAATCTAGCTTCAGCCTTGAGCATTTTTGCTCAATGTTTCCTTCAAGATAATGCTTGATTCTCTGTCCATTGACAATGAACTTCTTATCAGAATCAATATCTTGAAGCTCCACATAACCATATGGTGACACACTTGTAATCACGTATGGTCCCCTCCACCGGGATTTCAGTTTCCCGGGGAATAGCCTGAGTCTAGAGTTAAACAACAGGACCTTCTGTCCTGGTTCAAAAATTCTAGATGACAGCTTTCTGTCATGCCATTTTTTTTATTTTTCTTTATAAAGCTTGGCATTTTCGAAAGCTGTGAATCTGAATTCCTCTAGCTCATTTAGCTGGAGCAATCGTTTTTCTCCTGCTAATTTGGCATCAAAGTTTAGGAATCTGGTTGCCCAGTAGGCCTTATGTTCCAGTTCCACGGGCAGGTGACATGCCTTACCATACACGAGTTGGTATGGAGATGTCCCTATGGGGTCTTGAATGCTGTCCTGTAAGCCCACAGAGCATCATCCAGGCTCCGTGCCCAATCCTTTCTACGGGTGTTTACTGTCCGTTCCAGGATTCTCTTTAATTCTTTGTTAGAGACTTCAGCTTGCCCATTGGTTTGTGGATGATATGGAGTGGCCACCTTGTGGCGAATTCCATACCGAACCATGGCAGAGTAAAGCTGTTTATTGCAGAAGTGAGTGCCCCCATCACTGATTAGTACTCTAGGGACACCAAACCTGCTAAAGATATATTTCAGGAGGAACTTCAGCACTGTTTTAGTATCATTGGTGGGTGTGGCAATAGCCTCTACCCATTTTGATACATAGTCAACTGCCACCAGAATATAAGTGTTTGAGTATGATGGTGGGAAAGGTCCCATGAAGTCAATTCCCCATACGTCAAACAACTCAATTTCCAAGATTCCTTGTTGAGGCATGGCGTAACCATGAGGCAGGTTACCAGCTCTTTGGCAACTGTCACAATTATGTACAAACTCTCGGGAATCTTTATAGAGTGTGGGCCAATAGAAGCCACATTGGAGGACCTTGGTGGCTGTTCGCTCACCTCCAAAATGGCCTCCATATTGAGATCCATGGCAATGCCTCAGGATCCTCTGTGCTTCTTCTCTAGGCACACACCTACGGATAGTTCCGTCTGCACATCTCTTAAAGAGATAAGGTTCATCCCACAAGTAGTACTTTGCATCAGTAATTAATTTCTTCTTTTGTATCCTGTTGTACTCCTTGGGTATGAACCTTGCAGCTTTATAGTTTGCAATATCGGCAAACCATGGTGCTTCCTGAATGGCGAATAAATGCTCATCAGGAAACGTCTCAGAGATCTCAAGAGAAGGGAGGGACGTCCCTTCCACTGGCTCTATCCGGGACAGATGATCAGCCACTTGGTTCTCTGTCCCTTTTTTGTCTCTTATTTCTATATCAAATTCTTGTAGAAGCAATACCCATCTGATGAGCCTGGGTTTTGAATCCTGCTTTGTGAGTAGATATTTAAGAGCAGCATGGTCAGTATACACAATCACTTTTGATCCTACTAAGTATGATCTGAACTTGTCAATGGCGTAAACCACTGCAAGTAATTCTTTTTCTGTCGTTGTGTAATTTTTCTGGACATCATTTAGAACGCGACTGGCATAGTAAATGACATGCAGAAGCTTGTCATGCCTCTGTCCCAATACTGCACCAATGGCATGATCACTGGCATCACACATTAGCTCAAATGGTAATGTCCAGTCTGGTGCAGAAATGACTGGTGCTGTGACCAGCTTAGCTTTCAGCGTTTCAAACGCCTGCAGGCACTTTGTGTCAAACACAAATGGCGTGTCAGCAGCTAGCAGATTGCTTAGAGGTTTTGCGATTTTTGAAAAATCCTTTATAAACCTCCTATAGAATCCTGCATGCCCCAGAAAGCTTCTGATTGCCTTAACATTGGCAGGTGGTGGTAATTTTTCAATTACCTCTATTTTTGCTTGATCCACCTCTATTCCCTTGTTTGAGATTTTATGCCCAAGAACAATTCCTTCAGTCACCATGAAGTGACACTTTTCCCAGTTTAAAACTAGGTTGGTTTCTTGGCATCTTTTCAGAACAAGTTTCAGGTGATCAAGACAGGAGCTGAATGAGTCTCCATATACTGAGAAGTCATCCATGAAGACTTCCAGAAATTTTTCCACCATGTCAGAGAAAATAGAGAGCATGCATCTCTGGAAGGTTGCAAGCGCATTACATAGCCCAAATGGCATCCTTCTATAAGCAAACACTCCGGATGGACATGTGAATGCTATTTTCTCTTGATCCTGGGGATCTACTGCAATCTGGTTATAACCTGAGTAGCCATCCAAAAAGCAGTAATAATCATGACCTGCTAGTCTTTCTAGCATCTGGTCTATGAATGGTAAAGGAAAATGATCCTTTCTGGTGGCTGTATTGAGCCTTCTGTAGTCAATACACATGCGCCACCCCGTAACTGTTCTTGTAGGAACCAGTTTATTTTTTTCATTATGAATCACTGTCATGCCTCCCTTTTTTGGGACGACTTGAACAGGGCTCACCTAGGGGCTATCAGAAAAAGGATAAATAATCCCAGCCTCTAGTAACTTGGTGACCTCTTTCTGCACCACTTCCTTCATGGCTGGATTTAGCCGCCTCTGTGGTTGAACCACTGGTTTGGCATTATCCTCTAATAGGATTTTGTGCATGCATCTAGCTGGGCTTATGCCCTTAAGGTCACCTATGGACCACCCAAGAGCTGTCTTGTGTGTCCTTAGCACTTGAATAAGTGCTTCCTCTTCTTGTGAATTTAAAGCAGAGCTTATGATCACTGGAAAAGTGTCAACTTCTCCCAGAAATGCATATTTCAAGGATGGTGGTAGTGGCTTGAGCTCGGGTTTAGGAGGTTTTTCCTCTTTCAGAAGAAAGTTCAGAGGCTCTTTCATGTCCCCTGAATCCTCCAAATCAGGCTGAACATCTTTAAAGATGTCTTCCAACTCTGATTCGAGACTCTCAGCCATGTTGATCTCTTCTACCAAAGAGTCAATAAGATCAACTTTCATGCAGTCTGTTGATATGTCTAAATGCTGCATGGCTTTGACAGCATTCAACTTGAACTCATCATCGTTGACTCTCAGGGTTATTTCCCCTTGTTGGACGTCAATGAGGGATCGTCCAGTTGCTAGGAAGGGTCTTCCTAGAATGAGAGTAGCACTCTTGTGCTCCTCCATTTCCAGCACAACAAAGTCAGTGGGAAAGGCGAATGGCCCAACTCTGACAATCATGTCCTCAATCACGCCTGATGGGTATTTAGTAGAACCATCAGCAAGTTGGAGACATATCCGGGTTGGTTTAACTTCTTCAGTTAAGCCAAGCTTCCTGATAGTGGATGCAGGTATTAGGTTGATGCTTGCCCCAAGATCGCATAAAGCTGTCTTGGTGCAATTATCTTCTAATATGCATGGTATCAGAAAGCTCCCAGGGTCTTTAAGCTTTTCAGGAAAGCTCTTCAGAATGACTGCACTGCATTCTTCAGTGAGGAGAACTCTTTTTATTTCTCTCCAATCCTTCTTATGACTCAAGATCTCTTTCATGAACTTGGAATAAGAAGGTATTTGCTCAAGTGCTTCTGCAAATGGAATCTTTATTTCAAGAGTCCTGAGGTAATCTGCAAAGCGAGCAAATTGCTTATCCTGCTCCTCTTTCCGGAGTTTTTGAGGATAAGGTATCTTGGCTTTATATTCTTCAACCTTAGTTGCTGCAGGTTTATTGCCTACAGAAGTGGTTGAAGAAGCCTTTTTAGAGGGGTTGTTATCAGCATTTGTGTGTGTCTGATCCCTCACTGGCACTTGAGTGCCAGAGTTAGAAGCTGGAGTGAAACTAGACGCCAGCTCCTTGTCTGCTCCTGGCGTCTGAACGCCAGAACTGTGCTCTTTCTGGGCGTTCAGCGCCAGATCCTGCCCATTTTGGGCGTTCAACGCCAGATCCTTGCCCATTTCTGGCGTTGAACGCCAGTCCTGCTGTATTTCTGGCGTTGAACGCCAGTTTTGGCCATGGTCTGGGCGTTCAGCGCCATCCTTCCACCAATTTTCTGGCGTTTTAGCGCCAGAATTATTTTTCCCTGGGCTCTTACTGTCCTCAGTTGAATTTTGGGTGGTTTGCTCATTTCTTAGCTTTTTGCTGCCTTGAGGTGGGGTATTTAATGTTTTCCCACTTCTTTGTTGAACTGCTTGGCATTCCTCTGCTATTTGCTTTGACAGCTGCTGCTTTGTTTGCTTGAACTGTTCGTCCATATGTATATTAGCCATCCTTGTCTCTTGTAACCTGTCTTTAAATTCGGCTAGCTGCTTTGTTAGAAAGTCCAATTGCTGATTGAATTCAGCAGCTTGTTTTACAGGATTGAGTTCAGCAGTTACTGTTTTAACCTCTTCATTCATGGAAGGGTTGCTGCTTAGGTACAGATGCTGATTCCTGGCAACTGTATCAATGAGCTCTTGAGCCTCTTCAATTGTCTTTCTCATGTGGATAGATCCACCGGCCGAGTGATCAAGAGACATCTGAGCTCCTTCTGCAAGCCCATAATAGAAGATGTCTAACTGAACCCACTCTGAAAACATTTCAGAAGGGCATTTTCGTAGCATCTCTCTGTATCTCTCCCAGGCATCATAAAGAGATTCATTATCTCCTTGTTTAAAGCCTTGGATGTCCAGCCTTAGCTGTGTCATCCGTTTTGGGGGAAAGTACTGATTCAGGAATTTTTCTGTCAGCTGTTTCCATGTCTTTGTGCTGGCCTTAGGTTGGTTATTCAACCACCTCTTAGCTTGATCTTTTACAGCAAATGGAAACAGTAATAGTCTGTAGACATCCTGATCTATTTCTTTATCATGTACTGTGTCAGCAATTTGTAAAAATTGTGCCAGAAACTCTGTAGGTTCTTCCTGTGGAAGACCGGAATACTAGCAGCTTTGCTGCACCATGATAATGAGCTGAGGATTCAACTCAAAGCTACTAACTCCAATGGAGGGTATGCAGATACTACTCCCATATGAAGCAGTAGAGGGGTTTGAATATGACCCCAGAGTCCTCCTGGACTGTTCATTTCCACTTAGATCCATGATGGAGAAGGGGAGATGATGTAAAATAGGAAAAATATTTTTATTTATTTATTTATATATTTATTTCGAAAATGAAATAAATTAAAATAGAATAAATAAAAATTGAGTGAAGATTTTTGAAAAACTGAGGAGAGAGAAAGTGGTTAGGAAATTTTGAAAAGGATGTGATGATTTTGAAAAAAAAGTTTTAAATTTTGAAATAAAAAAATCTGAATTTTAGAAATATATTTCGAAAATTCGTTTTTAAAAAAGTGAGAAAAGGTATTTTTGATTTTTTAAGAGGAAAGAGAAAAACAATAAGATAGCACAAGATTTGAAATTTTTAGATCTAATGCTCCCTATTTTCAGAAATTTTGGGGGAAAAACACCAAGGAACACCAAACTTAAAAATTTTAAGATCAAGTCACCAGGAAAACTCAAGAACACGAAGAAAGAACACCAGACTTAAAATTTTTAGAAAACCAAACCAAAATTTTCGAAAATTTTAAGGAAAATCAACAAGAAAACACCAAACTTAAAGTTTGGCACAGGATCTAATAGAGAAATTATTTTTGAAAACTATTTTTTAAAAAGAAAATAAGGATTCTAAAATTTTAACACGACAATAATAAGGGACTCTAAATAAAAAAAGAAATTTTTCCTAATCTAAGCAACAAAATAATCCGTCAGTTGTTCAAACACGAACAATCCCCGGCAACGGCGCCAAAAACTTGGTGCACGAATTATGAATCACACTTTTCACAACTCGTACCACTGACCAGCAAGTGCACTGGGTCGTTCAAGTAATAACTCACGTGAGTAAGGGTCGAATCCCACGGAGATTGTTGGTTTGAAGCAATCTATGGTTATCTTGTAAATCTTAGTCAAGAAGTCAATTATGTTTATCAGTTGAATTGCAAATAAACAATAGAGCATGGATTAAAGGTTACTTGTTATGCAATAATGGAGAATATGTTGGAGTTTTGGAGATGCTTTGTCTTCTGAGTCTCTGCTTTCCTCTGTCTTCTTGTTCACGCACACACGTCCTCCTATGGCAAGCTGTGTGTTGGTGGATCACCGTTGTCAATGGCTACCTTCCATCCTTCCAGTGAAAACTACGCTCACGCGCTCTGTCACAGCACGGCTAATCACCGGTTGGTTCTCGATCCGGTTGGAATAGGATTTACTATCCTTTTGCGTCTGTCACTAATGCCCAGCCTTCAGGAGTTTGAAGCTCGTCACAGTCATTCAATCCTTGAATCCTACTCGGAATACCACAGACAAGGTTTAGACTTTCCGGATTCTCATGAATGCCGCCATCAGTTCTAGCTTATACCACGGAGATTCTGATTAAGGAATCTAAGAGATACTCATTCAATCGTATATAGAACGGAGGTGGTTGTCAGGCACACGTTCATGATTTGAAGAAGGTGATGAGTGTCACAGATCATCACCTCCATCACAGTTAACCGCGAATGAACATCTTAGATAGGAACAAGCGTGTTTGAATGGAAAACAGAAATACTTGCATTAATTCATCGAGACACAGCAGAGCTCCTCACCCCCAACAATAGGGTTTAGAGACTCATGCCGTCAGATAATACAAAGTTTAGATCTAAAATGTCATGAGATACAAAATAAGTCTCTAAAAGTTGTTTAAATACTAAACTAGTAGCCTAGGTTTACAAAAAATGAGTAGACTATGATGGATGATGCAGAGATCCACTTCTGGGGCCCACTTGGTGTGTGCTGGAGCTGAGATTTAAGTGAGTCACGTGCAGAGGCCATTTGTGGAGTTGAACGCCAGTTTTTGTGCCAGTTTGGGCGTTCAACTCCAGCTTTTGATCCTTTTCTGGCGCTGGACGCCAGAATTGGGCAGAGAACTGGCGTTGAACGCCAGTTTACGTCGTCTATCCTTGTGCAAAGTATAGACTATTATATATTACTGGAAAGCCCTGGATGTCTACTTTCCAACGCAATTGGAAGCATGCCATTTAGAGTTTTGTAGCTCCAGAAAATTCACTTTGAGGTCAGGGAGGTCAGAATCCAACAGCATCAGCAGTCCTTTTTCAGCCTGAATCAGATTTTTGCTCAGCTCCCTCAATTTCAGCCAGAAAAATACCTGAAATTACAGAAAAACACACAACTCATAGTAAAGTCCAGAAATATGAATTTTTCCTAAAAACTATTGAAAATAGACTAAAAACTAACTAAAACATACTCAAAACTATATGAAATTAACTCCAAAAAGTGTATAAAATATCCACTCATCAAGTTACAAGATAACCATAGCTTGCTTCAAGCCGACAATCTCCGTGGGATCGACCCTTACTCACGTAAGGTATTACTTGGACGACCCAGTGCACTTGCTGGTTAGTTGTGCGGAGTTGCAAAAGTGTGATTGTAATTTCGTGCACCAGGATACAACACAATAATTCACTCAACTACAAAGGAAACATCCTTCCGGTTAGTCTACGGTTCAGATGCAATGATACCAGTGGAGGTCTCCCAATCCTCACTGCGCACTGAAATGGCCGACCACACTACAAAAGACATAGCTCGCCAATCCGAACTTGACCTCATAGAAGAAGTTAGATCGTCCACAGCAATCAAACAATTGGGTATGCAACAACTAATCGCTCAAAGATATAATAAAAGACTTCACCCAAGGTCTTTCCAAGTAAATGACCTCGTGCTCAGAAAAACAAAACAAGCTAGACAACCATCAACCCATGGGAAACTAGCAGCCAATTGGGAAAACCCTTACCGAATCACAGAAGTCATCGGCAATAGAGCTTACCGACAACAAATCTTAGATGGTAAATATCTGCCTAATACTTGGAATGTATCTTCTTTAAAGCTATATTACAGTTAAAACCAGGGATAGGAAAGTACTCTTTTTCCTACTACCAAGATTTTTCCCAAAAAAGGGATTTTGCTTAGAGAGGTTTTAACGAGGCTAGCCTACTTGGGCCTTTGAAATCAAAGGTTTTAGAATAAATAAATTTATTATCCAGTCAATACTCTTTGAATTTCATACTTCTTGTGTAGACCCAATTTTCAGTATGCCTAGGACATACCAAAAACTGAGTACTACCAATTTGTCATCCTAATTATTATCTATTATTTATTATATGAGCCTGATTCGTTGTTAAAAGCGTAGTTAGTTAGTGAGGTACCTTTTTTTTCTGAAAACATTTGGATTAATAAATATAATCATTTATAATCAATTCACAAATAAAAACAGATAAAACAGTTATAAACAATCACACATAAATACATCACAAGCAGCTAACAACATTCAGTGATCCAGCCTTTATTAGAGTATAGACTTTTAGTTAGAACACCCCTAGATATAGCTAGATAATAACTATATACATGTACATACATACAACATCTCAGGTCCTGACCTGTTCAAGAGGTCCCTAAGCTGGCACCCAGACTAGCCTAGACTCTATACTCACCTAGTCCCTCCAAACTACTAAAGCGAGGGAAAGTACGTTCTAAGTCTTCAAAACTCAAGTCAGGTGGAACTTCATCAAAAGGTAGAACATCATCTGCTACTCCTCTGCACGATCAGACATTGCCATAGGACGTCTCTCTGGTACCCCATCAAGTAGCCACACAACAGGAGTCTCGTACACAGGATTTAAGTTAAAGTTCGCATACAAACGGGGTGCAGACATTGGCTGGTCTCACAGTATATACATATAAACAGAGAACGGGATTCACCCTAGACTCAGAAGACTATCTAGAGCAGAATCCTCTTCTTGCGAACGGTCATCAGTGAACTATGGTAAGGTACTCTTACTTCCATCTGAAGGGGGAAGGGAGAGAGAAGGGGTAAGAACTGGGGAGTTCTTAGTAGGGTCGGGGTTATTAGTTAAGTTCATTAATTTCGTGTTGTTTAGCAGATAAATCGCAGAATACCGAGAAGCAGTAGACAGAAAAAACAGATAAATAGAGAAAATAAAGAAAACAGAAAGCAAAACACAAACAAAAGAATACAAGAAAACAAAACACAGACACAGTGAATAGAATACAAACAAAGAAGGCATACATTCAAACAACAATCATAACAGAGGAAATGCGCAACCAAGTATGATGCATGTCTGTCCTATGCAGGCCATGAGCTCACGTGTCGGTTTATACCCTGCAGCCCGACATTACCTAGGAACTAGTCCTAGATATGGCTTTATCTCTGTAGGTGAACTTCGGCCTACAGAAACAGCACTCCCATAAGTGAACTTCGGCTTACAGGAATAGTTTAATCACAATACAACAACTTTCTGTAGGTGAATGATGAGCGGATAATTTATACACTTTTTGACATTATTTTTAGTATGTTTTTAGTAGGATCTAGTTACTTTTAGGGATATTTTTAATAGATTTTGTGTTAAATTCACATTTCTAGACTTTACTATGAGTTTGTGTGTTTTTCTATGATTTCAGATATTTTCTGGCTAAAATTAAGGGACTTGAGCAGAAATCAGATTCAGAGGTTGAAAAAGGACTGCTGATGTTGTTGGATTCTGACCTCCCTGCACTCAAAGTGGATTTTCTGGAGCTACAGAACTCGAAATGGCGCGCTTCCAATTGCGTTGGAAAGTAGACATCCAGGGCTTTCCAGAAATATATAATAGTCCATACTTTGGCCAAGAATTGACGACGTAAACTGGCGTTCAACGCCAGCTTTCTACCCAAATCTGGCGTCCAGCGCCAGAAAAGGATCCAAAACCAGAGTTGAACGCCAGAAATGGATCAAAACCTGGCGTTCAACTCCACAAATGGCCTCTGCACGTGCTACACTTACGCTCAGCCCAAACACACACCAAGTGGGCCCCGGAAGTGGATTTATACATCAAATACTTACTCATGTAAACCCTAGTAGCTAGTTTATTATAAATAGGAACTCTTACTATTGTATTAGGCATCTTTGGATTACCTTATGATCCTTTGATCACGCTTTAGGGGGCTGGCCATCTCGGCCATACCTGGACCTTCACTTATGTATTTTCATACGGTAGAGTTTCTACACTCCATAGATTAAGGTGTGGAGCTCTGCTGTTCCTCAAAGATTAATGCAAAGTACTACTGTTTTCTATTCAATTCTTCTTATTTCGCTTCTAAGATATCCATTCGCACCCAAGAACGTGATGAAGGTGATGATTATGTGTGACGCTCATCATCCTTCTCCCTTATGAACGCGTGCCTGACAAACACTTCCGTTCTACATGAAATAAGCTAGAATGAATATCTCTTAGATCTCCTAACCAGAATCTTCGTGGCGTAAGCTAGAATGATGGCGGCATTCAAGAGAATCCGGAAAGTCTAAACCTTGTCTGTGGTATTCCAAGCAGGATTCAATGATTGAATGACTGTGACGAGCTCCTAACTCGCGATTGCAGGGCGTTAGTGACAGACGCAAAAGGATAGTAAATCCTATTCCAGCATGATCGAGAACCGACAGATGAATAGCCGTGCCGTGACAGGGTGCGTGAGCATATTATTCACTGAGAGGATAAGATGAAGCCATTGACAAGGGTGATGCCTCCAGACGATTAGCCGTGCCGTGACAGGGCATTGGATCATTTTCCCGTGAGATGACCGAAAGTAGCCATTGACAGTGGTGATGTATCACATAAAGCCAGCCATGGAAAGGAATGAGACTGATTGGATGAAGATAGCAGGAAAGCAGAGGTTCAGAAGAACGAAAAGCATCTCCATTCACTTATCTAAAATTCCTACCAATGAATTACATAAGTATCTCTATCCCTATTTTATTATATAATATTCGAAAACACCATTATCAATTTATATCTGCCTGACTGAGATTTGCAAGGTGACCATAGCTTGCTTCATACCAACAATCTCCGTGGGATTCGACCCTTACTCACGTAAGGTATTACTTGGACGACCCAGTGCACTTGCTGGTTAGTTGTATCGAAGTTGTGACAGACAATAAAACTAGATCAGAGCACCAGGCCTTTGAAGCCATGGATATGTATCACAATTTCGTGCACCAAGTTTTTGGTGCCGTTGCCGGGGATTGTTCGAGTTTGGACAACTGAAGGTTCATCTTGTTGATCAGATTAGGTAATTTTCTTTTTGTTTTCTTTTCAAAAATTTTTCAAAAATATTTCAAAATCTTCTCACTTGTTTTCGAAAAAAAAAATGTTTTCAAAAATATTATTTTTCTTCAGAATTTTTAAGAATGAATTCTAGTGTTTCATGAAGCATGTTGAAGCCTATCTGGCTGTAAAGCCATACCCAAACTACTTTGGGATTGGCATTCAACTAATCACTCCAGTCCATGTAATTATATACTAAAGCTTGGCTGGCTATTAAGCCATGCCTGACCCTTTGATTGGAGCTTTAAGACTAACATGGCAAGATTCCTGGAATTCATATTAAAAATTTTGAAATCCTTATTTTTATTTTTCACAATAATTTTTGAAAAAAAAAATAAATAAAAATACAAAAAAAAATTAGAAAATCATAAAATTCAAAAATATTTTTGTGTTTCTTGTTTGAGTCTTGAGTCATGTTATAAGTTTGGTGTCAATTGCATATACATCTTGCATTTTTTCGAAAATATCATGCATTAATAGTGTTCTTCATGATCTTCAAGTTGTTCTTGGTAAGTCTTCTTGTTTGATCTTGATGATTTTTTGTTTTGTGTCTTTTCATGTTTATCATATGCATTCTTGAATTCTTAGTGCGTAAGCATTAAAGAATTCTAAGTTTGGTGTCTTGCATGTTTTCTTTGCATTAAAAATTTTTCAAAAATATGTTCTTGATGTTCATCTTGACATTCAAAGTGTTCTTGGTGTTCATCTTGACACTCATATCATTCATGCATGCATTCATTATTTGATCTAAAAATTTCATGCATTGCATCATTTTTCTTGTTTTTCCCTTGCATCATAAAAATTCAAAAATCAAAAAATATCTTTCCCTTTTTCTCTCATCAAATTCGAAAATTTGAGTTGACTTTTTCAAAAATTTTTAAAATCAAGTTGTTTCTTATGAGTCAAATCAAATTTTCAATTTGAAAATCTTATCTTTTTCAAAAATCAAATCTTTTTCAAATTTCTTAGTTATTTTAGAAAATTCTAAAAATATTTTTTCAAAAATCTTTTTCTTATTTTTATATCAAATTTTCAAAAATAACATAATCAATTAATGTTTTGATTAAAAAATTTGAAGTTTGTTACTTGCTTGTTAAGAAAGATTCAAACTTTAAGTTCTAGAATCATATCTTGTGATTTCTTATGAATCAAGTCATTAATTGTGATTTTAAAAATCAAATCTTTTTCAAAAACTAATTTCTATCATATCTTTTCAAAAAAAATATCTTCTTATCTTATCTTTTTCAAAATTTGATTTCAAAGTATCTTCTCTAACTTCCCAACTTCTAATCTTTTCAAATTTGTTTCAACTAACTAACTAACTTTTTGTTTGTTTCTTAACTTTTTCAAAACTACCTAACTAACTCTCTCTCTCTAATTTTCGAAAATATCTTCCTTCTTTTTCAAAAATTTCTTTTTTTATTAACTAATTATTTTTATTTTTTATATAAAAAAAAATTTGAAAAAAATACTAACCTTTTTCAAAAACTATTTTCAAAA
The DNA here is from genome assembly GCF_003086295.3 of Arachis hypogaea. Classification (NCBI taxonomy): domain Eukaryota; kingdom Viridiplantae; phylum Streptophyta; class Magnoliopsida; order Fabales; family Fabaceae; genus Arachis; species Arachis hypogaea. Next base: position 39,124,725 of record NC_092055.1, read on the forward strand.
ATCACTAACTCTTTTTCAAAAATTGCTTTCGAAAATTCACTTCCCCCTCTCATCTTCTTCTATTTGTTTATTGATATACTAACATCTTTCCTTCAACTCTCCAAAAATCCAAACCCCCTCTCTCTCTGAGTTCAGATTTTCTTCCCTTCTTTTCTTCTACTAACACAAGGATCCCTATACTGTGGTATAAAGGATCCATATTATTATTACTATTTTTTCTGTGCCATCTTATTTGTCATATGAGCAGGAGCAAGGACAAGAACATTCTTGTTAAAGCAGATCCAGAACCTGAAAGGACTCTGAAGAAAAAATTAAGAGAAGCTAAAATACAACAATCCAGAGATAACCTTTCAGAAATTTTCGAACAGGAAAAGGAGATGGCAGCCGAAAATAATAATAATATAAGGAAGATGCTTGGTGACTTCACTGCACCTAATTCCAATTTACATGGAAGAAGCATCTCCATTCCTGCCATTGGAGCAAACAACTTTGAGCTGAAACCTCAATTAGTTTCTCTGATGCAGCAGAACTGCAAGTTTCATGGACTTCCATCTGAAGATCCCTTTCAGTTTTTAACTGAATTCTTGCAGATATGTGATACTGTTAAGACTAATGGAGTAGATCCTGAAGTCTACAGGCTCATGCTTTTCCCTTTTGCTGTAAGAGACAGAGCTAGATTATGGTTGGATTCTCAACCCAAAGACAGCCTGAACTCTTGGGATAAGCTGGTCACGGCTTTCTTAGCCAAGTACTTTCCTCCTCAAAAGCTGAGCAAGCTTAGAGCTGATGTTCAAACCTTCAGACAGAAAGAAGGTGAATCCCTCTATGAAGCTTGGGAAAGATACAAACAGTTGACCAAAAAGTGTCCTTCTGACATGCTTTCAGAATGGACCATCCTGGATATATTCTATGATGGTTTATCTGAGCTATCAAAAATGTCACTGGACACTTCTGCAGGTGGATCCATTCACCTAAAGAAAACGCCTGCAGAAGCTCAAGAACTCATTGACATGGTTGCTAATAACCAGTTCATGTACACTTCTGAAAGGAATCCTGTGAGTAATGGGATGCCTATGAAGAAGGGAGTTCTTGAAGTTGATACTCTGAATGCCATATTGGCTCAGAACAAAATATTGACTCAGCAAGTCAATATAATTTCTCAGAGTCTGCATGGAATGCAAGCTGCATCCAACAGTACTCAAGAGGCATCTTCTGAAGAAGAAGCCTATGATCCTAAGAACCCTGCAATAGCAGAGGTAAATTACTTAGGTGAACCTTATGGAAACACCTATAACTCAACATGGAGAAATCATCCAAATTTCTCATGGAAGGATCAAAAGCCTCAACAAGGCTTTAACAATGGTGGAAGAAACAGGTTCAGCAATAGCAAGCCTTTTCCATCATCAACTCAGCAACAGACAGAGAACTCTGAACAAAATACTTCTAATTTAGCAAATCTAGTCTCTGATCTATCTAAGGCCACTGTAAGTTTCATGAATGAAACAAGGTCTTCCATTAGAAATTTGGAAGCACAAGTGGGCCAGCTGAGTAAAAAGATCACTGGAATCCCTCCTAGTACTCTCCCAAGCAATACAGAAGAGAATCCAAAGGGAGAGTGCAAGGCCATTGACATAAGCGCCATGGCCGAACCTGTGAGGAGAGGAGAGGACGTGAATCCCAAGGAGGAAGACCTCTTGGGACGTCCAGTGATCAATAAGGAGCTTCCCTCTGAGGAACCAAAGGAATCTGAGGCTCATCTAGAGACCATAGAGATTCCATTGAACCTCCTTATGCCCTTCATGAGCTCTGATGAGTATTCCTCTTCTGAAGAGAATAAGGATGTTACTGAAGAGCAAACTGCCAAGTTTCTTGGTGCAATCATGAAGCTAAATGCCAAATTATTTGGCATTGATACTTGGGAAGTTGAACCTCCCTTGTTCATCCATGAACTAAGTGATCTGGATCAACTGACATTGCCTCAGAAGAGACAGGATCCTGGAAAGTTCATAATACCCTGTACCATAGGCACCATGATCTTTAAGGCTCTGTGTGACCTTGGTTCAGGAATAAACTTCATGCCCCTCTCTGTAATAGAGAAACTGGGAATCTATGGGGTGCAAGCTGCTAAAATCTCATTAGAGATGGCAGACAGCTCAAGAAAACAGGCTTATGGACAAGTAGAGGACGTGTTAGTAAAGGTTGAAGGCCTTTACATCCCTGCTGATTTCATAGTCCTGGATACTGGAAAGGAAGAGGATGAATCCATCATCCTAGGAAGACCTTTCCTGGCCACAGCAAGAGCTGTGATCGATGTTGACAGAGGTGAAATATTCCTTCAATGGAATGAGAACTCCCTTGTGTTTAAAACTCAAGGATCTCCCTCTGCAACCATGGAGAGGAAGCAGAAAAAGCTTCTCTCCAAGCAGAGTCAACCAGAGCCCCCACAGTCAAACTCTAAGTTTGGTGTTGGGAGGCCACAACCAAACTCTAAGTTTGGTGTTGAACTCCCATATCCAAACTCTAAGTTTGGTGTTGGAGAGTCTCAACAAAGCTCTGCACATCTGTGAGGCTCCATGAGAGCCCACTGTCAAGCTATTGACATTAAAGAAGCGCTTGTTGGGAGGCAACCCAATGTTTATTTATCTAACTATATTTTTCTTAGTTATGTGTCTTTATAGGTTCATGATCATGAGGAGTCACAAAATAAATATAAAAATTGAAAACGGAATCAAAAACAGTAGAAGAAAAATCACACCCTGGAGGAGCATCTGTCTGGCGTTCAAACGCCAGAACAGAGCATAGTTCTGGCGCTGAACGCCCAGAATGGGAGCATCCTGGCGCTGAACGCCCAGAACAAGCATGGTTCTGGCGTTCAACGCCAGAAATGGCAGCAAAGGGGCGTTGAACGCCCAAAATGGGCACCAACCTGGCGCTAAACGCCCAGAGTTGTGTGCAAGGGCATTTTACATGCCTAAATTGGTGCAGGGATGTAAATGCCTTGACACCTCAGGATCTGTGAACCCCACAGGATCCCCACCTACCTCATCATCTCTCTTTCCATTCATGATCATCCCTTCTTTTTTTCCATTTACCACTCACATCCATACACCCACTACCTTCAAAATTCAACATCTCTCTCTCACCCAATCCCACCCATATGGCCGAATACACACTCCCATCCATCTCCTCCATATCTTCTTCTTATTCTTCTATTCTTTCTTCTTTTGCTCGAGGGCGAGCAACATTCTAAGTTTGGTGTGGTAAAAGCATAGCTTTTTTGTTTTTTCCATAACCATTGATGGCACCTAAGGCCAGAGCAACCTCTAGAAAGAGGAAAGGGAAGACAAAAGCTTCCATCAAGGGTCTATAGCTCAGTGGTAGAACATTTGACTGTAAATCAAGAGATCCCTGTGATACCTCAGGGGATACATTTTCTTCCACACAATTATTGGAAGCAACTAAGGGTGGAACATCAAGAGCACTCCATCATCCTTCATGAAATCAGAGAAGATCTAAAAGCAATGAAGGAGGAGCAACAAAGACAAGGAAGAGACATAGAAGAGCTCAAGGACATCACTGGTTCCTCAAGAAGGAAACGCCACCATCACTAAGGTGGATTCATTCCTTGTTCTTATTTCTTCTGTTTTTCGTTTTCTATGTTATGTGCTTATCCATGTTTGTGTCTTCATTACATGATCATTAGTAGTTAGTAACTTTGTCTTAAAGTTATAAATGTCCTATGAATCCATCACCTCTCTTAAATGAAAAATGTTTTAATTCAAAAGAACAAGAAGTACATGAGTTTCGAATTTATCCTTGAACTTAGTTTAATTATATTGATGTGGTGACAATGCTTCTTGTTTTCTGAATGTATGCTTGAACAGTGCATATGTCTTTTGAAGTTGTTGTTTAAGAATGTTAAATATATTGGCTCTTGAAAGAATGATGACTAGGAGACATGTTATTTGATAATCTGAAAAATCATAAAAATGATTCTTGAAGCAAGAAAAAGCAGCAAAGAACAAAGCTTGCAGAAAAAAAAAAATAGGCAAAAAAAAAAAGAAAGAAAAAGAAAAAGCAAGCAGAAAAAGCCAAAGCTCTTAAAACCAAGAGGCAAGAGCAAAAAGCCAATAACCCTTAAAACCAAAAGGCAAGGGCAATTAAAAAGGATCCCAAGGCTTTGAGCATCAGTGGATAGGAGGGCCTAAAGGAATAAAATCCTGGTCTAAGCGGCTAAACCAAGCTGTCCCTAACCATGTGCTTGTGGCGTGTAGGTGTCAAGTGAAAACTTGAGACTGAGCGGTTAAAGTCAAGGTCCAAAGCAAAAAAAGAGTGTGCTTAAGAACCCTGGACACCTCTAATTGGGGACTTTAGCAAAGCTGAGTCACAATCTGAAAAGGTTCACCCAATTATGTGTCTGTGGCATTTATGTATCCGGTGGTAATACTGGAAAACAAAGTGCTTAGGGCCACGGCCAAGACTCATAAAGAAGCTGTGTTCAAGAATCATCATACTGAACTAAGAGAGTCAATAACACTATTCGAAATCTGAAGTTCCTATAGATGCCAATCATTCTGAACCTCAATGGATAAAGTAAGATGCCAAAACTATTCAAGAGGCAAAAAGCTATAAGTCCCACTCATATGATTGAAGCTCTGTTTCATTGATAGTTTGGAATTTATAGTATATTCTATTCTTTTTATCCTATTTTGATTTTCAGTTGCTTGGGGACAAGCAACAATTTAAGTTTGGTGTTGTGATGAGCGGATAATTTATACGCTTTTTGACATTGTTTTTAGTATGTTTTTAGTAGGATCTAGTTACTTTTAGGGATGTTTTTAATAGATTTTGTGTTAAATTCACATTTCTAGACTTTACTATGAGTTTGTGTGTTTTTCTGTGATTTCAGGTATTTTCTGGCTGAAATTAAGGGACTTGAGCAGAAATCAGATTCAGAGGTTGAAAAAGGACTGCTGATGTTGTTGGATTCTGACCTCCTTGCACTCAAAGTGGATTTTCTGGAGCTACAGAACTCGAAATGGCGCGCTTCCAATTGCGTTGGAAAGTAGACATCCAGGGCTTTCCAGAAATATATAATAGTCCATACTTTGGCCAAGAATTGATGACGTAAACTGGCGTTCAACGCCAGCTTTCTACCCAAATCTGGCGTCCAGCGCCAGAAAAGGATCCAAAACCAGAGTTGAACGCCAGAAATGGATCAAAACCTGGCGTTCAACTCCACAAATGGCCTCTACACGTGCTACACTTACGCTCAGCCCAAACACACACCAAGTGGGCCCCGGAAGTGGATTTATACATCAAATACTTACTCATGTAAACCCTAGTAGCTAGTTTATTATAAATAGGACCTCTTACTATTGTATTAGGCATCTTTGGATTACCTTATGATCCTTTGATCACACTTTAGGGGGCTGGCCATCTCGGCCATGCCTGGACCTTCACTTATGTATTGTCATACGGTAGAGTTTCTACACTCCAAAGATTAAGGTGTGGAGCTCTGCTGTTCCTCAAAGATTAATGCAAAGTACTACTGTTTTCTATTCAATTCTTCTTATTTCGCTTCTAAGATATCCATTCGCACCCAAGAACGTGATGAAGGTGATGATTATGTGTGACGCTCATCATCCTTCTCCCTTATGAACGCATGCCTGACAAACACTTCCGTTCTACATGAAATAAGCTAGAATGAATATCTCTTAGATCTCCTAACCAGAATCTTCATGGCGTAAGCTAGAATGATGGCGGCATTCAAGAGAATCCGGAAAGTCTAAACCTTGTCTGTGGTATTCCGAGTAGGATTCAATGATTGAATGACTGTGACGAGCTCCTAACTCGCGATTGCAGGGCGTTAGTGACAGACACAAAAGGATAGTAAATCCTATTCCAACATGATCGAGAACCGACAGATGAATAGCCGTGCCGTGACAGGGTGCGTGAGCATATTATTCACTGAGAGGATAAGATGAAGCCATTGACAAGGGTGATGCCTCCAGACGATTAGTCGTGCCGTGACAGGGCATTGGATCATTTTCCCGTGAGATGACCGAAAGTAGCCATTGACAGTGGTAATGTATCACATAAAGCCAGCCATGGAAAGGAATGAGACTGATTGGATGAAGATAGCAGGAAAGCAGAGGTTCAGAAGAACGAAAAGCATCTCCATTCACTTATCTGAAATTCCTACCAATGAATTACATAAGTATCTCTATCCCTATTTTATTATATAATATTCGAAAACACCATTATCAATTTATATCTGCCTGACTGAGATTTGCAAGGTGACCATAACTTGCTTCATACCAACAATCTCCGTGGGATTCGACCCTTACTCACGTAAGGTATTACTTGGACGACCCAGTGCACTTGCTGGTTAGTTGTATCGAAGTTGTGACAGACAATAAAACTAGATCAGAGCACCAGGCCTTTGAAGCCATGGATATGTATCACAATTTCGTGCACCAGTGAACTTCAGCCTACAGAAATAACACCTCTGTAAGTGAACTTCGGCTTACAGAAATGGTTAAATCACAACAACTTTCTGTAGGTGAACTTCGGCCTACAGAAATAGCACCTCTGTAAGTGAACTTCGGCTTATAGAAATAGCGCCCCTGTAAGTGAACTTCGGCTTACAGGTATCACAACTCTCTGTAGGTGAACTTCGGCCTACAGGAGCAATACCCTGAGATACACAATTGATATTCACTGCAGGTGAACTTCGGCCTACAGGAATAACAACTCACTGTAGGTGAACTTGGGCCTACAGGACCTCTAGGGCCAATGGAAAAGCAGCAGATGAACATACAACAGAACATCATACCACAAGGCTTAACTCTTTATTCTTATACTCTTCTCCTCTCTTCTTTTTGTTATATTACTCTTTTCTCATTATCATCATTCATTATCATTCTTGTTATTCATCATCACTTTCACATTCTTATGCAGTACCTCTTTCTTTCTCTGTATCTCTTTACTCTGTTTTAATTACTCTGTTCTCTGTATTTCTTTTCTCTTCTCTGATTACACTTTTCATATGTATCTATATTACTCTTTTTCTCTTTATCTCTTTACTTTACTCTGGTTACTCTATTCTCTGTTTATCTTTACTTTTCTCTGGTTACTCTATTCTCTGTGTTTCTCTACTCTGTTCTGATTTCTCTGTTTAACGTATGTATTTAAAGCTTATGAAAATTTCGGTATGAATAGTTAGTCTGTCCCAAGTATAGGTTCATTAAGTCTATACTGAAACAGTTTAACTTTTCATATAATACCTAACCATATTCGCAATTCCAGGACTAGCTATGTTGCCCTAGTTCGTTCACTAGTCTCTATTTGTTTTTCTGTCATTAAAACTTTACAGACTTTTTCTTCGATTTTTTATCTTTTCTTCAACTTTTTATCTTTTATTTATCTTTGCCTCACTAATATGTTTTTACCACTCCCTAAGTGTTTTATGAAAGTAATTATGAGATTCTGTGCTTAAAGTTGTCTTTCTAAAGCGTTTACAGAAAACTGCCTTTTCCGCATTATTTTATTATTTTTATTAAAATATTATTTTTAATTAAATATTATTATTTAATATTTTATTATTATTTATTATTTTATCATTAAATTTTCGAAAATTATCCCTTTTTAACTTTTAACCTTTAAAAATTCACTTTTTACCACCCGTAACTTTTAATATTTCTACTTTAACCACCCTAACTTTCAGAAATTACATAATAACCCCTTAAACACCAAAATTTTTATTTCCTTGCCCTTTTAAGGATCTAAAGCCTGTTCTTCATTGTTCTTCATCACACTCAAAGTGTTCTTCATGTTCTTCATAAATTCTTCAGATTCTTTCTCTATTTTTCCCCGTTTTTTAGTCTTTTCAGCAACCGATTTTTACCATAATTCAAAATAAAATTGCAGCCACTAAAACCCCATCTTTTCTACATGATTTTAACACAAATTGAACCCCAATTTAAGGTCTAGGGTTCGTTTTTCCAGCAGCCATGAAGAACACAAATTCAAAGTTGAATATCATCAAATTTCATCAAATTTTCACCAAAATTTCAACAAGAATTACTCATATAAACAATCAATTTCAAGCATAACCAAACCATATAATAATCACACAACTCAAACACAATCAATCAAGATTAAATTCGTCAATCCCTACCTTGATTTGCTGCTCCAAATTCGGTTAGACTTTCAGGTGGTCCTTAAGCACTTTTTCCTCCTAAAACACATCAAGAATAACTTTAAATCCACAAACTCTCAACTGACCAAATCTCCCTCAGCACATTAGGAAGAAATATCTCACCTTATACTTGCTGAAAATTAATGTTTCTTGGCCCTCAAGTCAAGTTAAGCATGATTCCTAAGGAAGAACATCAAGAAAACACATGTTTTGCATGGTTTTCCTTGAAAACCGAATTGAAGAGGGAGGGAGACAGCCATCTCACTTTATTTCCAGCCTTGATAAGTCACATGGTTATGTAGAGGAAGAAGAGAGGATCATTTTGGTGAAATCGGAGTTTTGATTTGAGTTTTGGTTCAGAAGAAATTAAGATTTAAAGATTAAGTGTTCATGAAGTTTTCTCTCTTTTCTCTCCTTTCAATTTCGGCCAAAATGATGAAATGAGACAGCCTTGGAGGTCTTGGGGGTGTAAGGTGAGTTGTGATTGGTTGGCTTGGAGGTGGGTTAAAATAATATTAAAATATCTCAGGTGTATAACTACTAAAACTAGGTGTATCGGAACACTCGTAAAAACATCTCTAAAAATTATTTTCTGAGCTACTAGCATAAATGACACTAGTAACATATTTATTATGAGAATAGAACATATATAATGAGGCCTTAGCATTGCTAAAGTCACCAGAGAGTGCTGGTGCTAAGCTGCACCGGTAAACCGTAAACCCGGTTAAACCGATTTTCTGTTTTTAACTAAAACAGACCAGGTAACCTTATAATATCATTCAAGCATTTTCTAATACTAATATAATGATAATATTATACTATTATCTCTCTCCTCTCATAAATCGAGTCTGGTTTGTCAAACTGAGACTATTTATGAAAAACCGAATCAAAACCCCTAACCGATACAGTTCAAAAACTAGGTTCTTCGTGACCGCGTTATCGAGCTTGTCTCAACTAAGGTCCTGAGTTAAAGATAATATAATGACAATGAGGATTGAGATGCTTGATGATACAGAAGAGGTATTCCCTTTACTGATCTTTCGGAGAAATCCGTGTATTCAGAAACGATCTCGCGTACTCGAAAATCGGGGTTGTTACACTTCTCATTTATTTGACATTTATCACACTGATCTATACTCCGAACTGACAATTCGGTAACAGTCAGCCAAACCATAATTTAACTCCGACCATTTGGATACTATCAATCAAACGAACTTCCGATCTATATTCTGAATCCAATCATTCAGATTCTATCAGTCAAACAAACCGAACTTACTCCAAAATAGATCATTCAGAACCTCTCAGTCAAACAAACCGAACTTACTCCGATACCGATCATTCGGAACCTCTCAGTCAAACTAAATATTCGATTTTACTCTGAACCCGATTATTCGGAACCTCTCAGTCAAACTAAATATCCGATTTTACTCTGAAACCAATCATTCGAAATCTCTCAGTCAAAATAAATAGCCGATCTTATTCCCGAATCCGATTAGTCTAAATTAATCAGTTAAATAGACTGCCGATCCTCATTCAGAACAAATCAAAATGGACCAAACAATGGCCGATCTCCTTCCACAATCAAACAAACTAGACAAATTAATTGTCGATCTTTTCCCAGATCCATCGGATAAACTATTTGCCAACTACTGACAAACAAATCGATATTCACCAATCAAAACAACATACTACTCATTTATCTGTCAGTACTTAACAATCAAACTAACAGATTATAAACCAAATCAGTGACAAAATAGAATGTAACAAATCCCCAAACCATATCAGGCATTCCTAGCTATTCAATCATATCTTCATTAGGACATACCTATCACAAACCTCAAATACTAAGGTCAAATCAGACACACAGAAAACAAAAACAAATATTAGAAAAGCAGCTACCTTTTTACATGATGCATTAAACCATCACATTGTATTCATAGCCAACAAAAAGCTAAGTCTCAAAAAGACAGCACAAAGGCTAATCAAACTGTCAAACAAATACAAACAAAATATTTCAAATAAAAACTATTCCACATTTTCGTCTTCCTCTTCAGCAGCGCCATCGTCCTCCACCATAGCTCCATCTTGGATAATCTTTGCCGGATCCATTAGAGAAAAATCAACCCCAGGGGCAAGAAACTTGGCCTACTGAGAAGCTCGCTCAAACCCTTTCACAAACGAATCAAGGATTTCAGTTTCCTTTTGTTTCTCCACACCTTTTAGTTTTGTCGTAACTTCAATTACCTGAGCACTCATTGCAGAAAGGTCGGCCTCTTTTCTCTTCAAATCCTCAACTTCTTTTGCATAATTTTCCTTCATCACCTTCAACTCCTTCTCACTTTCTGATAACTTAGTCTCTAATTCAGATACCCTAGCAATTTTTAAAACCAACTCCTCTCTTAACTTCGGATCTTCCTTTACCTCAGCTACCCCACGATATTTTTTCTCTTGGCTGTGCCCCAGGCTTGCCAACCGAAAACTAGTCACCTAAAAATCTCAGGAAAATACAATTAAAAACACAATCATATACATATGCGTCTATAAAATCAGAAAAGCATACACTACCTGCATAAACTGATCAATGGCAACGTCTCCAACCTCGCCCGCCAAAGTAACATCAGTCGACGACTGACAAACTTTGTCGGCCACAACCATATAAGAAAAACCCTTCTCCCACAATGATGACCCATCACTATGATCGGCAACATCATGTAATTTCTTTTGGTTTTCAAAAAACCCTTCAACTTCTTCCATAGGAACACCTCCTTTATCATCCTCGGAACCCTCAAACACATCAATAACCTCAGTTTTTCTCTTCTTCAGAATAACTTTCTTTCTTGACGGCTTTGGTTGATTAACCTCCCCAGCACCAACAACCTTCTCCACTTTTGAAGTAGACCCCTCTTTCTCCAGATTTTTACTTTTAACTCGAGATCTCAGAGTAGTAGCTGACACCCCAGGATACTTCCCCCCTGCAAACAAAAAAACAATCAAATTACCACCATATATAACACAAAACAATACCTACACATTTCAAAAGCTCACCTAAATACTCTATAACCACTTGCCTATCTTCATTCCATTGCAATAGATCAAACACGGATATTAGTTCTTTCCGGTCAACAAGCTCTACCAAGTATTCAATAATACATTGATTCCTCGAATTTATCTCTTCAAGTCCAAGTATATTTTGTGGCTCCGAACACCACCACAACGAAAATTTCTCCCCTAAATTCTCATCGAGATAGAATGGAAACTCCTCCTCTACACTTGCAACCTTTAGAAACATTTCTTTAAAATATTTGAACGAAGACTTATACAACTTAAACACAGCAAAACCTGGAGAACTATTCAGGTTAACCCACCTACCCTTTCATGCACCTTTGGCCTGAAACATACAAAAGAACAATTCCAATGTTGGTTCCTCTTCCAAATACTCAATCAGCACCTCAAAACTTTGCAAAAATTCCCATCCATTGGGATGAAGCTGAGAAGGAGCACAGTTCAACTGCCTTAACACCTAACACTGAAACTCTGAGAAGGGAAGCCTCACTCTCAGTTCTTCTATAATACAGCTATAGATAAAGAAATACTCAAACCCCTGTGATCTATGATACACACGATCATCAATGGAACACGGCAACAATTTTACATGAATCCCTGAACCCTCCTTCACTATCTTCTTTAAGTCTATTTCTTTCACAGCATCAACATCTCTGAATAGAGATGTACGCATTTTCACATCCTCACTAACCCAATTGTCTGACCAGTCCACCTTCTCCTTCCTCTCTTTTTCTCTCTCAATACCCATATCAAGCAAACAAATCTTGAAAGATGTAGCAAAAAATTACAGAGGAAAAAGGAAAATTAGAACTAACCTCGTTTGCTCATTTTTCCCAGGAACTTGCAAAACTCTTAATCCAAAGAGAAATGATACTCCAAACAACAAAGTTGTTTACATTCCAATGTAGTTACCCACAAGTAATCCCCACCGGTTAAGTTTCCCATGTCAAATCCATCAATCAACTCAACTGGTCCAAGTGGCATTGGAAATGACAAACCTCTTAATGCCATCATAACTTACCTCTCTTTCATTTATAACTGTTACTTTTCCCATTTGATTATTTTCAAATTAAAGTTTTAATAAAGCATCTTGACCTGGGGGCTCCAACCCTATCTTGGCCGAGCTATGACCTCACTCAATGGCCGACTTATGATTCATTAAAAGCTCAACCAGTTTCATTAAACACTTTCTCAGGCTAAGCTTGGGGCTATGATCCGGTCGTTACAAAACGAGCATCATAACTTGGCATTAACTATCATAACTCAGCATTATACACGTTATTATTCGGTAAGCCGATGTTATAACTTGGCAGTCCGAAATAATATCAACAGACGCCTTAAAACAGAAACGTCTTATGAAATTTTATCACCCAATTATTACTCTTCAATTAAAACGGTAAAACACAAACATAACCGACCTACCTTTACCCATAAAAGGTATAGTTTTCTATTCCTCAAGGACACATTGAATTCTCGATACTGACTTAAGTTTCGGAGTGCCTTTGCAGGTACACTCCCCCCTGTTTCTTGGTCAAAGCTCTACGCAATTGGACATCCCCTTGGAGTAAAGCTCGAGTTATTATAAAACTCAAAGGTCGGCACCGAAAATAACAACTCGGCGTCGATTCCAAGAGACCGAGCTCTCCCTCAAGGTAACCATACAAGAACATTACTGACAGTGCATGTTATTTGGTGGTGCGAACACGTATCTCATTAAAGCAACTGTAGTTGGAGGCAGGGGTTCAGAAGTAATGTGTGAAATATTATTGTTAACAGATAGATTAAGATATAATGACGACTTTGGTTTAGCAAAATAAATATAATATGATAATGATGTTATTTTATTGTTTTGATATTTGGACTAGATGGATGTGAAGACATTATATCGGTTAAGGACTATGTTGGACAAGTTAAAGAGCATTGGATCTTTTTTATTTCAAGAAATATAAAAAAGAATTTCTTAATGACCAAAAATGACAGAAATTTAGTCTAATATTTAGAAAACATAAGAGTTAATAAGAAATTTAATCTTTTAGAAATATCTAATAATATTTGAAAAAACTTTAAAGGAACAAAGGGTTTTTAACTTGTTTTACACATGTTGGTGAAGGCAGGGGAAAAGTTTACAGTTAAAATAGATTGATCTATTTGTGAGGCGAACTAAGAGTGCTCTTGGTAACATTTCGGCGTTGTTGAGCGAAGAAGGTGGGTGGCTGAGGGAGAAGAATTTCGTCTAGCAATAGCGGCAGGTAAGCTTCTAATTTATGGGACTCTCTCTTTATGTGTGAATTGCATATCTAGATTTTGAATTTAGGCAAAATCGAAACCCTAATTTGAACGAGTGTCATTTGATAAGTGATATTGGGTGCTTTGTTTGTTGATTGGCTCTGCGAGTTTAATTTTTAATAGCCGCTATGGAAGGTTTAAAAATGGTTTATTCACTATTTTTTGTATTTTTATATTTGTTCAGCAACATAATTTAGTGAGCATTGTTTGAAGATGGTGTAATTTTCTAATAGGACAAAGTTAAATAATAGAAAAATAATTGGGATAAAAATCTTTTAACTACTTTTTGTGCCGATCAAGTTCAACTAATAATGGGCAAAGCCTAATTAATTTTTCCATATAGAAAATTATCATTAAAATGTCCCGGTTGACAATGATTATAAATAGCGATGTAACTTTTCAATCCATTTTTTTGTTAAAATATAAAAAGCACATAATAGCATATTTCGTCATGAATAAGAAAATTTTAAATTTGTAAAGAATTTGAGATTACTCATTTTAGTTTTTAATAATTTTTAACTCGTCTAGAAATTTTGTAAACTGATTTATAGCTTAAATATTCGTCGTTTAATTATTTTAAAAAGTAAGTAAACTTTTTAGGGTCGTAAGTATTACTTTGTTAGTGACTAAATTTTTGTGCCTGCATAATTAAATTTATTTGAAATTTATTAATCCAATGGACAGGTCAAAATTTTGATTAAAAGATAACAAATGAAGTATAATAATTGCATTGGGAAAACCTTTACAAAAGTGGGTTGTTGGTTACATTCAACAATTAAAACTTGATACTTGGACATCAATATATGATTGTTGTTACTTGATGTTGTAATTATCGATGCATTTGATATGATGTTGAATTATAGATGGATGTGACTCTAAGAGAGGGGGCTGATGATTCGAGGGGATCAAGAGTAATGCGTATGAAGAGTCGAATCATTGGGATTTTAGCGATAACAATGTAGCCGATGCCGATGAAGAATGTGGTGAGTTGGAAGACGTTGCCAAACTGAGTGTGAATGAAATATTGAAGAAGAGTTGGGACAATATTGATAATGCGTATGAGTTTTACAAGAGGTATCGACAATTTCATGGATTTGGGGTGTGGAAGGTAACTCAGCCAAATACTGTGATGGAAATTTGGTTAGATATAGATTTTTTTTGTAACAAGGAAGGATTGAGGAAACGTAAACACTACAATAGAGTTGACATAACAAAGGTACACAAACCGGATACAAAAACAAACTGCAAGGCAATGTTATCAATATATTTAGACAAAAATGAAAAGGCTTGGAAGGTAAGAAAATTACTTGTAAAACACAATTACGAACTAACACCTGCAAAAACGGTATACCTGATTGCCAATCATCGAGGGTTAACTGAAGGAGCAAAGACTCAGATTGATGGGATGGATGCATATGGCATTGCAACATCTAAGACTGGGGTACATGGCTGGTATGGCCGGTGGCTATTCTTTGTTGGGGTTCTTGAAGAATGATGTCTACAACTATTCCAACAAAACCAGGAATGCAAAAATAGCAGATGGTGATGCGAATTCTGCGATAGTGTATCTAGAGGAAAAAGTTGAGTTAGATCTAGTGGCGATTGCAAAATACGTCATGAATGATGATAGGCTAGCAAACTTGATTTGGATAGATAGAGCTAGCAGAGTTGATTATCAATACTTTGGTGATGTATTGGTATTTGATTCTACCTACAAGAAAAATAAATACAAAAAATTAGTTGTAATTTTTTCTAGATCAAACAATCATAAGCAGACGATAATATTTGGTTTTAGGTTGTTGCTTAACGAAAGTGTGTCATCGTATCGGTGGATGCTGGAGAATTTGTTGGAGATCATGTGTAGTAAAAAGTCGTGTGTCGTTGTGACTAATGGTGACAAAGATATGATTAAAGTAGTATCTAAAGTCCTCCCTGATATGACTCATCATTTGTGTGTATGGCATGTGGAGAAAAATGTGACATCAAATATGAAGGATGAAGAATTACGTGGATTGTTCAGAAGATGGTTGTATTCAGAACTTGCAATAGAGGAGTTTGAAGTGGATGGGAACAGGCTACGGATGAGTATGGACTACATGAGAAGCAATGCTCAATGTAAACATACGAGAAAAGGGAGATATGGGCAAGTACATATCTGCGGGACAAGTTATGCTTTGGGTGTTGCACATCCTCCTGCTGAGGGGATTAATGCATTCATGTCTGAGAAGCATTGAGATGCATGCCGCTTCTTTGTATACAAGAGAATTGTTTTATGATGTGAAGAACGAGATTGAAGGTATAGGTGCATTGAACCTGATTACTAAAAGCAGGATTGTAACACCCTACCACACAAAGCATTACGCTTAAGTCGTAAAGCAGAGATGATGGGGTATTTGATAAACCACTATTTTATAGTTTATATTGTGTTTAATTGTGTGGTTTTGTCATGATCCTTACCCACTTATTCATCAATTTAGCATGCATTTAGATTCCCTTCCTAAATTTAGTACATGTTTGAAAATTGCTTTCTAGAGACTCTAATTATTTAATTTTAATTCTCCTTTATTCCATTCGATGCTGTGATCTGTGTGTCAAGTGTTTCAGGCTTTATAGGGCATGAATGAGATGGAGATTGGAGAGGAAGCTAGCAAAAATAGAAGGAACACAAGAATTTGAGGAGATAACCAGCGAGAAGTGACGCGGTCGCATGGCTTACGCGACCACACGAAGGAGCGCAAATCGCAGTGACGCGGCCGCATGGCTTGCGCGGCCGTGGGGATTGGAAAGCGCAAGCGACGCGGTAGCGTGGACGACGCGAACGCGTGGAGAGGAAAAAGCGCAACCGACGGGTCCGCATGGATGACGCGATCGCGTGACATGTGCGATCTGCATAATCTGCAGAATTCGTGGAGGACGATTTTTGGACCTTATTTCGGCCCAGTTTTCGGCCCGGAACAGCAGACTAGAGTCAGAGAATATGCAGAAACAACACACACATTCATTCAGCAAGTTTTAGATCTAGTTTTTTTTACTCTCTTAGGTTTTTCTCTCTAGGTTTTTAGGATTCTAATTTTGAATTGATCTGAGCATTGGAACATTGAGAAGAGTTATTTTCCCTCATCAAGACTTCGTCATTCTAGTTCGTTTTCTTAACTTGGTTTCATTCTTCCATGTTCTTTACTTTGTTCAATTTTGTATTTGAATGCTTTTATGATTAATTAATGCAAGGATTATTTCTTTTTAATTCAACTTCAATTCCAATAATCATGTCTTCTTTTAATTCCCTTTCATGTACTATGGATTCTTTATTTACAATGCGTGAGTAGTTTCCTTACTTGATGGGGAGTTGATTAAAAGGAACTCTTGAGTTGGAAGGATTGAAGGAAAAAATTTGTAGTTGGGTTAAATGTTGGATTGCTATCCTGTCACCAACACCAATCCCTTTGAACTAAGTGGGTTGCAACTTGTGAACAGATCTGGCATTCCAACTTGTTTGACTTTCCCTTACCTAGTAAAGGATAACCAAATAGAGTAACCGTTAATTATAAATCAATCTTAAAAAATCACTCCATCAATGATAGAGATTCTAACCAATCAATTCCCAGTCAAGGCTTTTATTTATATTATTTAAAAATCCCTCAATTTAAATTCCAATTTACTTAGCTCAACTTCTTGGAACATCTGATTAATAAAACAGCACACTTTTCTACAACTCGTTGGGAGACGACTTAGGACTTAAAACTTCCAGTAATTTTAATTTAAACTCTCTGTGACATATTTCTAAATTGATAGGCAGATTTTCGGTGAGTTAAGAACTATACTTGCAACGTAACCATTTTAATAAATTTTTAATTCACTAGCTTCTGCTTCCCATCTATTTTTGGCGCCGTTGCCGGGGAGTTGCAATAGAGTGCTAATTTTATTAATTAGAATTTATTTATTTGTATTTTATTTAATTTTGCTACTATGAGCTGCATGTTTCTTCCGTCAAATGACACGTTCACTTCCTGATCCGCGCTTGCTAATATTCGATCCTGAAATTGAAAGAACAATTTCACGAATAAGGCGAGAACAGCGTAGGTTAGCCCGCTCTGAGGGCGGATCTGAAAGTGAATCTGAGGAAGAAACCAGCCCCCGTTCTACTGATTCAGTTGTTTTACGTGCAGAAAACATGGCAGCTAGAAGAGTTACCATTCAGGAGGAAGGAGCTCCTGATTTTACAATGCAACCGTTTCAAGCGCATCATCCAGCGGTAGCTACAGATTTTGAAATAAAGACCGCACTGTTAAATTTGATGCCCAAGTTTCATGGCCTACCTGCTCAAGAGCCTATCAAGCACTTGAGAGATTTCCAGGCAGCCTGTTCTACTGTCAAGCATGATGGCACTGATGAAACTTCAATTCTGCTTAAAGCTTTTCCGTTCTCTCTTGAGGGAAAAGCAAGAGAGTGGTACTACACTCAACCTATAGCAAATGTATCCAGCTGGGATACACTCAGAAAGGAGTTTCTGGAGAAATTCTTCCCATCTGAAGTTACTGATAAATTGAGGAAGGATATCTCTACAATTGTTCAGGATGACAATGAGACTCTCTTTGAATACTGGGAGCGCTTCAATAATCTTCTAGAAGCATACCCCCACCACATGATTGACAAGATCGTGCTACTCAGCTATATCACACAAGGTATGAGGCCCCAAGATAAGACCACATTAGAAAGTGCCAGCAATGGGTCTATGAAGAAGTACAAGACCACTGATGAATCTTGGCAATTGATCAGTGATTTAGCTGAATCTACTCGAAACCACAGACAGAAGCAAGGCCGTTCAAAAGCCGTTGCAGAAGTATCTTCTGGCAGAGAGACTGCTGCTCTAACTCAAAGCATCTGTGAGATGACCAACCTGCTAAAGCAAATGCAGTTAAATCAACAAGCTCAGCAAACTCAACCGCAGCAAAACCAACAACTAGTTCCACAAAGAATTTGCGGAATTTGTGCTGATTACAGCCATTACACTGATGAATGCCTGCAGCTCCAACAAGAAGACAACATGGTGGCATCCACTCACAACTTTTATGACCGCCCCAACCAAGGGTACAATCAAAGTGGAAATAATGACCATGGATGGCAGGACAATTGAAACCAGAATTGGAGGGACAACAATAACAGGGGAGGCAAAGATAATTAGGGAAATCAGAGGTGGAATAATAACAACAACAGGCAGCAAAATCAACCTTACCGAGCACCTCACCTGAGGCAAAACCAAGGACCACCGAACAATCAGCAGCAAACCTCTCAATTTACTCATTCTTCGGTATCTTCTAATGAAGATTTATTACAAGCTTTTGAGAAAAGACAACTGGCCATGGAAAGTACCATCGTGAACACTATTAACGCCAGTCTGAATGGTCTCACCTCTACTCTGCAAGCTTTTATGACACAGCTTGGTTCAACACAAAATTCCAACAACCAACCTTCAAGCACCACTGGAATCCCCTCTCAACCGTTACCCAATCCAAAGGGAGGCATTAATGCCATCACCCTGAGGTCCGGAACCATACTACAGGAGAGGAATCAGGAGGAACCAAGCTCACCAGAATACGCCTCAGCTGAAGAGGTGGTAGAAGTCGGAGATGTTGAAGAGGAAGAGGATATACAGGACATAGCTGAAGAAGAGATAGCTCAACCGCAGGAAGAAGCACCAAAAGGCGCAGGCACCACGGAACCCACTGTTCCCATTCCATTTCCACAGCTTGCAAGGAAGCCCAGGAAGCAGCTGGAACCTGATCCTAAAATGGTAGAAATATTCAAAAAGGTTGAGGTAACTGTTCCCCTTTTTGATGTTATTCAGCAGGTACCTAAATATGCAAAGTTTCTAAAAGACTTATGTATCCATAAAGACAAGATTAATGAATTAGAAACTATTCCTTTAGGTAGTTCTATATCTGCTTTAATGGGAGGATTACCTGAAAAATGTAGTAATCCAGGTCCTTGCATAGTTAGTTGTACTATTGGTAGTGTAGTAATTTATGATTGCATGTGTGATTTAGGAGCGTGTGTCAGTATAATGCCTTTGTCCATATATGATGTTTTGAGGCTCCCTCCCTTAAAAAGGTCGGCAGCTCGTTTTGTGTTAGCAGATAAAAGCATTATTACAGTGGCTGGAGTTGCTGAAAATGTTTTAGTGAACATTAAAGGGCTCACATTTTCCACTGATTTTTATATCTTGGAGATGCCCCATAATGATTCAGATAAGTCATCATCAATCCTACTTGGAAGACCATTCCTGAAAACATCAAAATTCAAATTGGATGCTTTTTCAGGAACATACTCCTTTGAAATAGATGGCCGCATAGTGATCTTCAATCTGAATAGAGTCATTGACAACCCCCCAGAAGACCGTTCTATCTTCCAGTGTGATGTCATAGACGAAAGTGTGGCTGAAGTTCAAAAAGAAGAGTTTGAAGAGAGGCACACTGGACAAGGTCCAAGTGTGGGGACCCTCTTAACTGACAATGAGGACACTTCGCCACTTTCACAAGCCCCAGATAATCCAGAGCCTGCCCATGATCAAAAGTTAGAATTGAAACCTCTCCCTCTACATCTCAAATATGCTTATCTTGAGGATGAGCAGAAGCTTCCGGTTATTATTGCAAGGGAACTGACTTCTCAACAAGAAGAGCAGTTACTTGATGTGTTGAGGAAGCATAAGAAGGCAATTGGGTGGAGTTTGGCAGACATAGTGGGAATTAACCCTCAAGTATGCGAGCACGGAATATTTTTAGAAGAGGGAGCAAGACCTGTCCGTCAACCACAAAGAAGATTGAATCCCACCATCTTGGAAGTTGTCAAAAAGGAAGTGACCAGACTGTTGGAAGCAGGTATAATATATCCCATTTCAGACAGTGAATGGGTAAGCCCAGTACAAGTGGTGCCCAAGAATTCTGGAGTCACTACCATGAAGAATGAGCATGGAGAGCTCATAGCAACTAGAGTTCAGAATGCTTGGATAGTCTGCATTGATTACAGGCGTCTCAACCAAGCTACCCGTAAGGATCACTACACACTTCCATTCATTGATCAAATGCTGGATCGCCTGTCAGGTAAATCACATTATTGCTTTTTAGATGGTTACACAAGTTATTTCTAGATTTATATAGCCCCTGAGGATCAGGAAAAGTCTACTTTTACATGTCCTTTTGGGATTTATGCTTATAAGAGAATGCCCTTTGGCTTGTGCAATGCACCAGCCACCTTCCAAAGGTGCATGATGAGTCTTTTCTCTGATCTTATTGAGGACTGTATGGAAGTTTTTATGGACGATTTTAGCGTTTATGGTGATTCTTTTAACCTTTGCTTAGATGGATTATCTAGAGTATTAGATAGATGTGTTAATACAAACCTTGTATTGAATTTCGAAAAATGCCACTTTATGGTAAAGCAAGGGATTGTATTAGGACATGTGGTATCTAATAATGGCATTTATGTAGACCCAGCAAAGGTGAATGTTATTTCTAGTTTACCTTACCCCTCTTCTGTGAGGGAAGTCCATTCGTTCTTTGGCCATGCAGGTTTCTACAGGAGATTTATTAAGGACTTTAGTAAGGTAGCACTTCCTTTATCCAGATTACTGCAAAAGGATATTGAGTTCGAGTTCAGTGAGGATTGCAAACAAGCGTTTGATAAGCTGAGGACCGCTCTAACTCAGGCTCCAATTGTGAGAGGACCAGACTGGAGCCAGCCATTTGAAATCATGAGCGATGCTTCCAACCATGCAGTAGGAGCAGCGCTGGCTCAGCGTGAAGGTAAGGATCCTTTTGTTATTGCCTATGCGTCTATGACTTTAGACGCTGCCCAGTCCAATTATACTACTACTGAGAAAGAGCTACTTGCTATTGTTTTTGCTCTGGATAAATTTTGGGCTTATTTACTTGGTACTAGAGTAGTAGTGTATTCGGACCATGCAGCTCTAAAGTATCTATTAGCTAAAAAGGAATCCAAACCAAGACTTATACGTTGGATACTGCTGTTACAAGAATTTGATTTAGAAATAAAGGATAGGAGTGGTAATCAAAATTTAGTAGCAGACCACTTGAGTCGCCTTGAACATATTAAGGATGATTCTACTCCTATAGATGATAATTTTCCTTTTGACAACCTGCAAGCAGTATCTGAGGTAGTCCCTTGGTATGCACCTGTTGCTAATTATTTAGTTAGCCGCACATTTCCCCCACATTTTTCTAAACATCAAAGAGACAAGCTGAAAAGCGAGTCTAAATATTATATATGGGATGACCCATATTTATGGAGATGTGGCGCTGACCAGATAATTAGACGTTGTGTGCCTCAATCAGAATTCCAGTCCATTTTAGAGGCCTGTCACTCATCTGAGAGTGGAGGACATTTTGGCCCTCAAAGAACAGCTAGAAAGATCTTAGACTGCGGATTCTGGTGGCCTACTCTTTTTAAAGATGCTGCTGAGTTTTGTAAATCTTGTCACCCATGCCAGAAATTTGGTAACATATCCAAGAGGGATGAGATGCCTCAACAATATATGCTTTTCTGTAAAATTTTTGATGTTTGGGGCATTGACTTCATGGGTTCATTTCCAAATTCTAGTGGATATTTTTATATATTGTTAGCTGTGGATTATGTTTCCAAATGGGTGAAAGCAATTCCTACCCGCACTGATGATGCTAACACTGTTGTTTCCTTTGTGAGAAACCATATTATATGCCGCTTTGGATCACCACGAGCGATCGTGAGCGATCAAGGCACCCATTTTTGTAACAGGAGACTAACAGGATTGATGAAGAAGCATGGGATAATCTATAAAGTTGCAACAGCTTACCATCCCCAAACTAATGGGCATGCCGAGGTGTCAAACGGAGAAATTAAGCGTATCTTGCAAAAGATAGTAAAGTCTCATAGAAAAGACTGGAGCACGAGACTACAAGATGCACTGTGGGCATACAGAACAGCATACAAGACACCCATTGGGATGAGTCCCTTCTGCTTGGTTTATGGAAAAGCTTGTCATCTCCTAGTTGAAATAGAACATAGAGCCTACTGGGCAGTTAAGGAGTGCAACATGGGAATTGAGAATGCTAGAGCTGAAAGAAAGTTGCAACTGCAGGAACTGGAGAACCTTCGCCTGGAAGCTTATGAGAACTCCAGAATATAGAAGAAAAAGATGAAAGCTGTGCATGATCAAAACATCAAGAAGAGAGAGTTCCAACCTGGAGATTTTGTTCTCCTTTACAAATCTCGACTGAGGCTCATGTCCGGAAAGTTGAGATCAAAATGGGAAGGTCCATACAGAATAGAGAAGGCTAAACCGTACGGAGTTTATCACCTAAGCCATCCTTCAAGCTCTGAACTTATTAAGGTTAATGGACAACGCCTGAAGCTATACCATGGTGAGAAGATGCAGAAAAATAAGGAGCTTGAGATCTTCCGCTTGGAAGACCCCTACATCGCAGCAGATTGAGCTATTGGAGCGTCCAACTTACGGACGTAAAAGCAAAGTGCTTGGTGGGAGACAACCCACCGCGGTATGATCGTTCTTTTCTTCACTTTTAGTTTTTCTTCTTTAATAACTCTTCTCTTTATTAGTGCTTTCGTGCTCTTTCAATTACATGTCTTTATCTTTCCTTAAAAAAAAAAAAAATTTCGCCGCGCGACGCGATCGCATCAGCGACGCGTCTGCGTGGTAGGGGGAGTAAAGAAAAATAAAATTGAACAGAAAGTTACGCAGGAACAGCGCTGGAGTCGTGCCAATGGCACAAATTACCCCACGCGACCGCGTTGCTGACGCGACCGCGTCACATGGAAATCATGGCCTCCCACGCGACCGCGTGCCCCACGCGGCCGCGTGCCCTGAGTTTTCGACGTAAAAAGGTGCACAGTCGCATTCTGTGCGAGAGTGATGCTGGATTGGTGCTGAAAGCACAATCCTTGTCACACGACCGCGTCGCTGACGCGGTCGCGTCACCCCGTTTTATAATGCACACTCATGCGATCGCGTGACCCACGCGATCGCGTCACCCAATTTTGGAAATTAAAATGAATCGAACAGAGAGTTATGCTGGAGCGAGGCTGCACTCGCGCCAGCAGCGCAACATAGGTCACGCGACCGCATAACCGACGCGATCGCGTCACCTTACCTGGAGCGCAACCACGCGAACGCGTGCCTTCCGCGGCCGCGTCGCATGCGCCGCACAGCTCAACCCTAGTTGCCAAATTATCTTATCTTTCTTTCCTCCAAATCCTAAGTTTTCTTTTCCCTCCTTCTTTCTTCTTTCCCCCTTCCCCTTTCTATCTCACCTTTCATTCTCTATCTTTCTCACCCCCATTAACAAGGTTTTTCTTTTCTTCTTTCTCACTTTCCTACTATTCTTCTTATTTTCATATGTTATCTTCTTATCTTTTCTTCATTGTTCTTATTTTCTTTTCTTTTCTTTTCCTTTTTACTTGGTGTTATCTATTTATGTGAGTCATTATTTATCTTTATATGCTTATGGTTTGTTATAAATTTATTTGACAATCATATATATTACTTTTTAAGGGATTGCTTGCATATTCAAATTCATATTTTCAAGAGCTTATTCTACATGCATGCTATGTGTTTGTGAAAAAGCCCATATGGCATTATGCACTTCCTCACATTATTTTACTCTAATATGCAATGCTTGCTTTTCACAAATTTCCTTTCACATTTTATTAATTAAATTTAATTGTCAATACAAACGTGATGGCTAGTTTGTTACAAATGGTAATCTAAATTGGACATTGAATGTTTGATATATGCTACTCATGCCTTTGCCTACATGCCAATAAACCTCTTGCATTCCATTGTCCTACATGCACTTGCTATATTTCCATTGATGAGCTTTTCACATGTAATCCGGACCATGTGTTAATGCCATTTATCTTTATTGTGCATTGACTATCACTTACAATACCCTCTTCCTTGCTCTATCTCTTTGAATTTAATTTCCTTTCTCTTCCCTTCTTTCAGGATGGCCACCAAGAAAGGAAAAGAGAAAGCTACTTCCAAACCACCAGCAAGAAGAGGAACTAAAAGAGCATTAGTGGCAGAGCCTTCTTCAACCACAGTCAAGCCCTCAACAAAAAGAGTTAAGAGGATAATAAAGGTTGACGACAAGGAGAAAGCCTTTCCAGCAAAGGACACTGCGCGATTTTCCAATCGCTACTGTGAGCAGATGTTCCCTATCCTACCAGAAAGGAACTATAACAATGAATACCTTCTTATCCTCCCATCCAATATTGCCTCCTTTGTTGAGCTGCAAATTGAACGAAGACAATGGGGTTTCTTACGGAGACAGCCGAGGCAGGTCAATCTCTCTTGGGTAGTTGAGTTCTACTCCAACTTCTACATACCGACCCTGCAGTCTGTTTATGTCCGGCAGAAGCAAGTACCCATTATAGAAGAGGCCATCCAGCAAGCTCTGAGTCTTCCCCCTTTTCCAGTAGGAATGGACGCTTTTCAAGAAGCCACCCTTCAGCGCCAGAGTTACCAATTTGACTGGGACTCCGTTCTCGGAGTCATTGCATTACCTGGCAGCCGTTGGATCTATGGATACCACCGTACCCGCCCTAAGGGAATCTTGGCTTCCGCACTTACCTTGGAGGCTCGCGTATGGGCACAGATCAAGTCCCATTACGTCTTTCTGAGCACTCATGAGTCCTCCTTCACTGCAGACATGGCTGTTCTACTATGGTGTATCCTTACAGACCAACCTCTGAATCTCTCAAGACACATCCGGAATGCTATGGAGCATGTACAAATCGCAGGCAACCTACCTTTTCCCGCCCTGGTCTCAGATCTTGTCTTAGCAGCCGGAGTCTCCTACAGAGCTGGGGACACCAACGCCATGCTTCCACGGGATGATCAATATGTCCCTAACGGGAAATACCTCAGACTTTCAGCAGCCACTACAAGCCAGCCTACTGAGCCAGTTGAAGATATTCCTTCTTCAACACCACAAGCATCTACAACTGAGAAATTGCTCCAACAGATACATGAAAAGTTGGATCAGCATGAACAGAAAGCTAAGATGAGAGAGCGCCGTAACATGCGTCGATTCACATACCTCAAGGAGCTGATCATGGGCAAATTCAAGGACTCAGACACTCCGGACTCCACTTCTTTTACTAGCACCGGGAGCCATGATAGTTCCAACTGTGGAGATACTGCCACCAGCCCACCCCTGTTCCTGACAGATGGCACCGAGGACGGTGCAAAGCCTTAAGTGTGGGGAGGTCGGTCAGTACCTGACTTCCGGAGGTAATTTCTCTTCTCTGTACACCAATAATTAGAATATTTTAGTTAGATTTTCTTCCCTTTATAGAATAGAATAAATTGCATAGGTTAGAATAGTTGCATGCATGTTCTACTTGATTGAAAAGACAATAAGTTTCTTTTAAAAATCTATCTTTGGAATAAAATTTCACTAATTTTTCAAAATTTTTATGATAAATCTACTTGATTTGTATTTAGAACATGATGTTTGAGCTAAAGAACACACAACCTGTAAAAGATTTGAGCCTTTATGTATGGTTACATTATTTAACCATAATCATTTTATTCTTGTGTGTTTACTTCTCTATGATTGTAATCTATATTTTGTTTTATCTTATATGTCCAATATTTATTATATTTGCATGCTTGCACATGATTGAGGCCATTATTTGTTTAAACTCACTTATCCAAATCAAGCCTACCCTTTTCAATTACCCTTATTAACCACTTTGAGCCTTTAAAACCCCATTTGTTCTATATTTTACCACATTACTAACCTTAAGCTGAAAAACAATTGCATATCCCAAATTGAATCTTTGGTTAGCTTAAGATAGAATTGCGTGTGCTAGTTAAGTATGGGAAATTGTGGAAACAAAAGTTGTTAAGGGGATGTGTCATGAAAATTTAAAGGGAATTTGGATACCTATTCATGTGAAACTATAAGAATAAAAAATCTATGTGTGTTGATAAGCTTTATTTATTTCAATTCAAAAAAAAAAGATGATAAATAAATAAATAAGGGGACAAAATTACCCCAATGTTAAATTCAGAATTCAAAGATCAATGCACATATGATAGAATTAAAATACAAAGTTGAAACATGAGTATGGGTTGAAAAAGGGAATTATGGGTAGCTAGGCATGAATTTAAAAGTATATAGAATATATGTATATTAGGTGAGAGCTTAGGTTAATTAAAGATTCAATTTATAAAGCTCACTTAGCCATATGTATACCCTTACCTACACCTTGGCCCCATTACAACCCTGAAAAGACCTCATGATGTTTGTATTGGTATATTAACTGTTGTTGATTGGTTAGGAGAAAAACAAAAGTTAGAAAACATGACTAGAGAAGAATAGAGTGATTACCTTATACACCAGAGATTAGAGCGTACATACATTATCAGTGAGGGTTCAATGCTTGAATTTTCATGTTTTCTGCTTTCATAAGCTATCTTCTTGCACTTTTATCAGTTTTATTGTATAATGATAGAATTAGTAGAATTTGATTTGTAATTGTTTTGAAGGTCTTATTTACTTTTGATCAAGTGGACAATAATCATATAGTTGCATTTATTTATATATGTAGGATTGCGTTGCATTTCATGAGTTTCTACATGTTCATACTTATTTCCTTGTCTCCTTCAATTTAGCATGAGGACATGCTAATGTTTAAGTGTGGGGAGGTTGATAAACCACTATTTTATAGTTTATATTGTGTTTAATTGTGTGGTTTTGTCATGATCCTTACCCACTTATTCATCAATTTAGCATGCATTTAGATTACCTTCCTAAATTTAGTACATGTTTGAAAATTACTTCCTAGAGACTCTAATTATTTAATTTTAATTCTCCTTTATTCCATTCGATGCCGTGATCTGTGTGTCAAGTGTTTCAGGCTTTATAGGGCATGAATGAGATGGAGATTGGAGAGGAAGCTAGCAAAAATGGAAGGAACACAAGAATTTGAGGAGATAACCAGCGAGAAGTGACGCGGTCGCATAGCTCACGCGACCGCGCGAAGGAGCGCAAATCACAGTGACGCGGCCGCATGGCTTGCGCGGCCGCGCGGATTGGAAAGCGCAAGCGACGCGGTAGCGTGGACGACGCGAACGCGTGGAGAGGAAAAAGTGCAAGCGACGCGTCCGCATGGATGACGCGATCGCGTGACATGTGCGATCTGCATAATCTGCAGAATTCGCTGGGGGTGATTTTCGGACCTTATTTCGGCCCAGTTTTCGGCCCGGAACAGCAGACTAGAGTCATAGAATATGCAGAAATGGTGCACGAATTGTGAATCACACTTTTCACACTCGTACCACTAACCAGCAAGTGCACTGGGTCGTCCAAGTAATACCTTACGTGAATAAGGGTCGAATCCCACGGAGATTGTTGGTTTGAAGCAATCTATGGTTATCTTGCAATTCGTAGTCAGGAAGTCAATTATATTTATCAGTTGAGTTGCGAATAAACAAGAGAGCATGGATTAAAGGTTACTTGTTATGCAATAATGGATAATATGTTGGAGTTTTGGAGATGCTTTGTCTTCAGAATCTCTGCTTTCCTCTGTCCTCTGATTCATGCACGCACGTCCTCCTATGGTAAGCTGTGTGTAGGTGGATCACCGTTGTCAATGGCTACCATCCATCCTTCCAGTGAAAAGGGTCCAGGTGTGCTGTCACCGCACGGCTAATCATCTGCAGGTTCTCAGTCGTACCGGAATAGGATTTACTATCCTTTTGCGTCTGTCACTACGCCCAGCACTTGCGAGTTTGAAGTTCGTCACAGCCATCCAATCCCAGAATTCTACTCGGAATACCACAGACAAGGTTTAGACTTCCGGATTCTCATGAATGCCGCCATCAATCTAGCTTATACCACGAAGATTCTGATTAGGGAATCTAAGAGATATTCATTCAATCTGATGTAGAACGGAAGTGATTGTCAGACACACGTTCATGGATTGAGGAAGGTGATGAGTGTCACTAATCATCACCTTCTCCATAGTTAGGCGCGAATGGATATCTTAGATAGGAACACGCATGTTTGAATGGAAAACAGAATACTTGCATTAATTCATCGAGACACAGCAGAGCTCCTCACCCCCAACAATGGAGTTTAGAGACTCATGCCGTCAAAGAGTATAAATTTTTGATCTAAAAAATATCATGAGATGCAAAATAGATCTCTAAAAGTTGTTTAAATGCTAAACTAGTAACCTAGGTTTACAGAAAATGAGTAAACTATAACAGATAGTGCAGAAATCCACTTCTGGGGCCCACTTGGTGTGTGCTGGGGCTGAGACTAAAGCTTCTCACATGCCTGGGGCTGTTTTGGGCGTTCAACACCAGCTTTGGATCCTTTTTTGGCATTGAACTCCAACTTGCAACTTGTTTCTGGCGCTGGACGCCAGAATTGGGTAGAGAGCTGGCGTTGAACGCCAGTTTACGTCATTTATACTTGAGCAAAGTATGGACTATTATATATTGCTGGAAAGCCCTGGATGTATAATTTCCAACGCAATTGGAAGCACGCCATTTGGAGTTCTGTATCTCCAGAAAATCCATTTTGAGTGCAGGGAGGTCAGAATCCAACAGCATCCGCAGTCCTTTTTCAGCCTGAATCAGATTTTTGCTCAGCTCCCTCAATTTTAGCCAGAAAATACCTGAAATTACAGAAAAACACACAAACTCATAGTAGAGTCCAGAATTGTGGATTTTTCCTAGAAACTAATGAAAATAAACTAAAAACCAACTAAAACATACTAAAATCTATATGAAATTAACCCCAAAAAGCGTATAAAATATCCGCTCATCACAACACCAAACTTGAACTGTTGCTTGTCCTCAAGCAACTAGACAAATAAAGTAGAAGACTAATAAGTCAAGAAGCAATAATATCTCAGAGTTTTTGAGTGAAGCTCAGATTCTAGTTAGATGAGCGGGACTAGTAGCTTTTTGCTTCCGAACAGTTTTGGCATCTCACTTTATCCATTGAAGCTCAGAGTGATTGGCATCTATAGGAACTTAGAATTCAGATAGTGTTATTGATTCTCCTATTTCAGTATGATGATTCTTGAACACAACTACTTTATGAGTCTTGGCCGTGGCCCTAAGCACTTTGTTTTCCAGTATTACCACCGGATACATAAATGCCACAGACACATAATTGGGTGAACCCTTTTAGATTGTGACTCAGCTTTGCTAAAGTCCCCAATTAGAGGTGTCCAGGGTTCTTAAGCATACTCTTCTTTTTGCTTTGGACCTTGACTTTAACCGCTCAGTCTTAAGTTTTCACTTGACACCTTCACGCCACAAGCGCATGGCTAGGGACAGCTTGGTTTAGCCGCTTAGGCCAGGATTTTATTCCTTTAGGCCCTCCTATCCACTGATGCTCAAAGCCTTGGGATCCTTTCTATTACCCTTGCCTTTTGGTTTTAAGAGCTTTGGCTTTTTCTGCTTGCTTTCTCTTTCTCTCTCTTTTTTTTTCTGCAAGCTTTGTTCTTTGCTGCTTTTTCTTGCTTCAAGAATCATTTTTATGATTTTTCAGATTATCAATAACATGTCTCATGTTCATCATTCTTTCAAGAGCCAACATATTTAACAGTCTTAAACAACAAATTCAAAAGACATATGCACTGTTCAAGCATTCATTCAGAAGACAGAAAGCATTGCCACCACATGTTACTAATTAGAATTTTTCTTATTAAAAACTCGAATTTTATTGCCTCTTATTCAAAAGATCTACTATTTTATTCATGTTTGCTGATGATGAGAAAAATAGACTATAACTTAATTGGAGGTAAAATCAAAATAGACACTAATTACTACTATATGACTCCTAAGGTAAACTCTTATAACGACAACTATCACAGAGTTAAAGCAGAAATTGGAATTTAACAACCTTTGTTCTGGAAAGTGGATGTTCCTCGGATCTGTGGGGTGCTTGGTCCTTCAAGAGATAACTTCTGGCGCTTCAATTCCCTCAAGTCACGCCCTTGCTCTTCCTGTTCTTTAATCAAATAGCAAAGAATTTGACTTTGTTCCTTTTGTTCCTTTATTATTTGTTCCATAGCTTCTTGCATCTTGGTAACTGATGTTTCAAGATACTCCCAATATTCAGATTGAGGGATTTCTGGGAGAAATTCTTGTGTTTTCTTCTTGATGGGGTCATCCTGTGCTTGTTGTTTTTCCATTGATGCTTTGGTGATTGGTTTCTCAATTGAGATATACTCAGTTATTCCCATCCTTACTCCAGCGTCCTTGCAGAGCAGAGAAATCAAGCTTGGGTAAGCCAACCTGGCCTCTTTAGAATTTTTATTAGCAATTTTGTAGAATTCAGTTGAAATCAGTTGATGAACTTCCACTTCTTTTCCCATCATGATGCAATGGATCATCACTGCTCTTTTAACAGTGACTTCAGAACGGTTGCTGGTGGGCAGCAGAGAATGCCCAATGAAGTCCAGCCATCCTCTGGCGACTGGTTTGAGATCTTCTCTTTTGAGTTGATTTGGGACACCCTTCGTGCTGGTGGTCCACCTGGCTCCAGGGATACATATATCCTCTAGAATCTTATCCAGGCCCTTGTCTGTTCTCATCATTCTCCTGTTGAAAGAGTCTGGATCATCTTTCAGCTGAGGTAGCTTTAAGATCTCCCTGATCTTGTCAGGGTTGGTATGAACAATCTTTCCTCTGACCACGGTCCGATATTCATAGAAAGCAGTTCCAGATAGTTTTTGCTTGTCTGTCTGCCACATGTTAGCATAGAACTCCTGGACCATATTCCTTCCCACTTTCGTCTCAGGATTAGCTAGGACCTCCCAGTTCCTGATTCGAATTTGCTCCTGGATCTCCGGATATTCGTCTTCTTTCAGATCGAATCTAACTTCCGGGATCACTAATCTTAGACCCATTATTTTGTAATAATGGTCTGAATGTTCTTTAGATAAGAACTTCCCTTGATTCTAAAGTGGTTTTGGAACGCTCTCTTTCTTGCCTCTTGAAGTGGGTTGTTTTCCCTTAGGAGCCATGATCTTAGTGATCACGGATAAACACACCAAACTTAGAGGTTTGCTTGTCCTCAAGCAAAAGAAAAGAAAGGAGAGGGATAGAAGGAGAGCTAGGTGCAATTGTTGATGGAGGGGGGAGTCCGAACCCATATTTAAAGGGAGGGGTTGGGTTCGAAAGTTTAGAAAAGATATGATAAAAAAGATTGATTTGGAAAATATAAGATAGAAGATATGATAAGAGAGGATATAGTTTAAAATTGAAAAGATATGAAAAATTTTTGAAAAAGATAGATCTAGATTTTGAAAAAGATAATGTGGAGATTTGAAAAAGATATTGATGAGTTGAAAAGATTTTTGGAAAAGAGTTGAATTGGATTGAAAAAGAGGATTTGTGCTTATGGATTAAGATACATTTGATATTTTTAAAGTAGGATTTTTAGAAATTAAGGATTTTAGAAATCAGGGTTCTTAACATGTGTATGAAAGAAATCATGATTTGAAACATGGAAATTTAAAATTAGAATGAAAAATATTAAGAAGAAATGAAATTACCTCCTTCCCATCATCCTGGCGTTTGAACGCCCAAACGCTGCCTGTTTTGGGCATTCAACGCCCAAATGCTGCTCTCCTGGGTGTTCAACGCCCAGTTGTTGCCCTTTTCTGGCGTTGAACGCCAGATAGCTATCCTTACTGGCATTCAGCGCCCACTGGATGCCTCTTTTGGGCACTGAACGCCCAAAACAGGCTCTTACTGGCGTTTTCTTGCCAGTGAGCTCTTTTTCTCTGTTTTGTGTGCAGATTCCTTCTGTAACCCTGTGAACTTATGCAATTGATTTTTTTACATTGTTATTAATGAACTTTATATAAACAAATAAAAATAAAAATAGGGCAAAATGCTTAGAGGATTGATGCCCCATGGCTGGGTTGCCTCCCAGCAAGCGCCTCTTTATTGTCTTTAGCTGGACCTTGCTGAGCTTTTAATCTAGCTTCAGCCTTGAGCACTCTTGCTCAATGTTGCCTTCAAGATAGTGCTTGATTCTCTGTCCATTGACAATGAACTTCTTATCAGAATCAATATCTTGAAGCTCCACATAACCATATGGTGATACACTTGTAATCACATATGGTCCCCTCCACCGGGATTTCAGTTTCCCGGGGAATAGCCTGAGTCTAGAGTTAAACAGCAGAACCTTCTGTCCTGGTTTAAAGATTCTAGATGATATCTTTCTATCATGCCACTTTTTTTATTTCTCTTTATAAAGCTTGGCATTTTCGAAAGTAGTGAATCTGAATTCCTCTAGCTCATTCAGCTGGAGCAATCTTTTTTCTCCTGCTAATTTGGCATCAAAGTTTAGGAATCTGGTTGCCCAGTAGGCTTTATGTTCCAGTTCCACGGGCAGGTCACATGCCTTACCATACACAAGTTGGTATGGAGATGTCCCTATAGGGGTCTTGAATGCTGTTCTGTAAGCCCACAGAGCATCATCCAAACTCCGTGCCCAATCTTTTCTACGGGTACTTACTGTCCATTCTAGGATTCTCTTTAATTCTCTGTTAGAGACTTCAGCTTGCCCATTAGTTTGTGGATGATATGGAGTAGCTACCTTGTGGCGAATCCCATACCGAACCATGGCAGAGTAAAGCTGTTTGTTGCAAAAGTGAGTGCCCCCATCACTTATCAGTACTCTAGGGACACCAAACCTGCTAAAGATATGTTTCTGGAGGAACTTCAGCACTGTTTTAGTATCATTGGTGGGTGTGGCAATGGCCTCAACCCATTTTGATACATAGTCAACTACCACCAGAATATAAGTGTTTGAGAATGATGGTGGGAAAGGTCCCATGAAGTCAATTCCCCATATGTCAAACAACTCAATCTCCAAGATTCCTTGTTGAGGCATGGTGTAACCATGGGGCAGATTACCAGCTCTTTGGCAACTGTCACAATTACGTACAAACTCTCGGAAATCTCTATAGAGTGTGGGCCAATAGAAGCCACATTGGAGGACCTTGGTGGCTGTTCGCTCACCCCCGAAATGGCCTCCATATTGAGATCCATGGCAATGCCATAGGATCCTCTACGCTTCTTCTCTAGGAACACACCTACGGATTATTCCATCTCCACATCTCTTAAAGAGATAGGGTTCATCCCACAAGTAGTACTTTGCATCAGTGATTAATTTTTTCTTTTGTTGCCTGTTGTACTCCTTGGGTATGAACCTTGCAGCTTTATAGTTTGCAATATCGGCAAACCATGGTGTTTCCTGGATGGCAAATAAATGCTCATCCGGAAAAGTCTCAGAGATCTCAAGAGAGGGGAGGGACGTCCCTTCTACTGGCTCTATCCGGGACAGATGATCAGCCACTTGGTTCTCTGTCCCTTTTCTATCTCTTATTTCTATATCAAACTCTTGCAGAAGCAATACCCATCTGATGAGCATGGGTTTTGAATCCTGCTTTGTGAGTAGATATTTAAGAGCAGCATGGTCAGTATACACAATCACTTTTGATCCTACTAAGTATGATCTGAACTTGTCAATGGCATAAACCACTGCAAGTAATTCTTTTTCTGTGGTTGTGTAATTTTTCTGGGCATCATTTAAAACGCGACTAGCATAATAAATGACATGCAGAAGCTTGTCATGCCTCTGTCCCAATACTGCACCAATGGCGTGATCACTGGCATCACACATTAGCTCAAATGGTAATGTCCAGTCTGGTGCAGAAATAACTGGTGCTGTGACCAGCTTAGCTTTCAGCATTTCAAACGCCTGCAGACACTCTGTGTCAAACACAAATGGCGTGTCAGCAGCTAGCAGATTGCTTAGAGGTTTTGCGATTTTTGAAAAATCCTTTATAAACCTCCTATAGAATCCTGCATGCCCGAGAAAGCTTCTGATTGCCTTAACATTGGCAGGTGGTGGTAATTTTTCAATTATCTCTATTTTTGCTTGATCCACCTCTATTCCCTTGTTTGAGATTTTATGCCCAAGGACAATCCCTTCAGTCACCATGGAGTGACATTTTTCCCAGTTTAAGACTAGGTTGGTCTCTTGACATCTCTTCAGGATAAGTTTCAGGTGATCAAGATAGGAGCTGAATGAGTCTCCATATACTGAGAAGTCATCCATGAAGACTTCTAGAAATTTTTCCACCATATCAGAGAAAATAGAGAGCATGCATCTCTGGAAGGTTGCAGGCGCATTACACAGCCCAAATGGCATCCTTCTATAAGCAAACACTCCAGATGGACATGTGAATGCTGTTTTCTCTTGATCCTGGGGATCTACTGCAATCTGGTTATAGCCTGAGTAGCCATCCAAAAAGCAGTAATAATCATAACCTGCCAGTCTTTCTAGCATCTGGTCTATGAATGGTAAAGGAAAATGATCCTTTCTGGTGGCTGTATTGAGCCTTCTGTAGTCAATACACATGCGCCACCCTGTAATTGTTCTTGTAGGAACCAGTTCATTTTTTTCATTATGAATCACTGTCATGCCTCCCTTTTTTGGGACGACTTGGACAGGGCTCACCCAGGGGCTATCAGAAATAGGATAAATAATCCCATCCTCTAGTAATTTGGTGACCTCTTTCTGCACTACTTCCTTCATGGCTGGATTTAGCCGCCTCTGTGGTTGAACCACTGGTTTAGCATTATCTTCCAATAAGATTTTGTGCATGCATCTAGGTGGGCTTATGCCCTTAAGGTCACCTATGGACCACCCAAGAGCTATTTTGTGTGTCCTTAGCACTTGAATAAGTGCTTCCTCTTCCTGTGGATTTAAAGCAGAGCTTATGATCACTGGAAAAGTGTCACCTTCTCCCAGAAATACATATTTCAGGGATGGTGGTAATGGTTTGAGCTCGGGTTTAGGAGGTTTTTCCTCTTCCAGAGGAAATTTCAGAGGCTCTTTCATCTCCTCTGAATCCTCCAAATCAGGCTGAATATCTTTAAAGATGTCTTCCAACTCTGATTCGAGACTCTCAGCCATGTTGATCTCTTCTACCAAAGAGTCAATAAGATCAACTTTCATGCAGTCTTTTGATGTGTCTGGATGCTGCATGGCTTTGACAGCATTCAATTTAAACTCATCATCATTGACTCTCAGGGTTATTTCCCCTTGTTGGACATCAATGAGGGTTCGTCCAGTTGCTAGGAAGGGTCTTCCTAGAATGAGAGTAGCACTCTTGTGCTCCTCCATTTCCAGCACTACAAAGTCAGTGGGAAAGGCGAATGGCCCAACTTTGACAATCATGTCTTCAATCACGCCTGATGGGTATTTAATGGAGCCATCAGCAAGTTGGAGACATATCCGGGTTGGTTTAACTTCTTCAGTTAAGCCAAGCTTTCTGATAGTGGATGCAGGTATTAGGTTGATGCTTGCCCCAAGATCGCATAAAGCTGTGTTGGTGCAATTACCTTCTAATATGCATGGTATCAGAAAACTCCCAGGGTCTTTAAGCTTTTCAGGAAAGATTTTTAGAATGACTGCACTGCATTCTTCAGTGAGGAGAACTCTTTGTTTCTCTCCAATCCTTTTTATGACTCAGGATCTCTTTCATGAACTTGGCATAAGAAGGTATTTGCTCAAGTGCCTTTGCAAATGGAATCTTTATTTCAAGAGTCCTGAGATAATCTGCAAAGCGAGTAAATTGCTTATCCTGCTCCTCTTTCCGGAGTTTTTGAGGATAAGGTATCTTGGCTTTATATTCCTCAACCTTAGTTGCTGTAGGTTTATTGCCTACAGAAGTGGTTGAAGAAGCCTTTTTAGAGGGGTTGTCATCAGCACTTGTGTGTGTCTGATCCCTCACTGGCAATTAAGTGCCAGAGTTAGAAGCTGGAGTGACGTTAGATGCCAACTCCTTGTCTGTTCCTGGCGTCTGAACGCCAGAACTGTGCCCATTTTGGGCGTTCAATGCCAGATCCTGCCCATTTTGGGCGTTCAACGCCAGATCCTTGCTTGTTTCTAGCGTTGAATGCCAGTCCTTGCTTGTTACTGGCGTTGAACGCTAGTCTTGGGCATGGTCTGGGCGTTCAGCGCCAGCCTTCCACCAGATTGCTGGCGTTTTAATGCCAGAATTATTTTTCCCTGGGCTCTTACTGTCCTCAGGTAAATTTTGGGTGGTTTGCTCATTCCTTAGCTCTTTGCTACCTTGAGGTGGGGTATTTAATGTTTTCCCACTTCTTAATTGAACTGCTTGGCATTCTTCTGTTATTTGTCTTGACAGCTGCTGCTTTGTTTACTTCAATTGTTCTTCCATATTTATATTAGCCATCCTTGTCTCTTGTAGTTTATCCTTGAATTCGGCTAACTGCTTTGTTAGAAAGTCCAATTGCTGATTGAATTCAGCAGCTTGTTTTACAGGGCTGAGTTCAGCAGTTACTGTTTTAACCTCTTCTTTCATGGAAGGGTCACTGCTTAGGTACAGATGCTGATTCCTGGCAACTGTATCAATGAGCTCTTGAGCCTCTTCAATTGTCTTTCTCATGTGGATAGATCCACCAGCTGAGTAATCTAAAGACATCTGAGCTCCTTCTGCAAGCCCATAATAAAAGATGTCTAACTGAACCCACTCTGAAAACATTTCAGAGGAGAATTTTCGTAGCATCTCTCTGTATCTCTCCCAGGCATCATAAAGAGATTCCTTATCTCCTTGTTTAAAGCCTTGGATGTCCAGCCTTAGCTGTGTCATCCGTTTTGGGGGAAAGTATTGATTCAGGAATTTTTCTGTCAGCTGTTTCCATGTCCTTATGCTGGCCTTAGGTTGGTTATTTAACCACCTCTTAGCTTGATCTTTTACAGCAAATGGAAACAGTAATAGTCTGTAGACATCCTGATCTATTTTCTTATCATGTACTGTGTCAGCAATTTGTAAAAATTGTGCCAGAAACTCTGTAGGTTCTTCCTGTAGAAGACCGGAATACTGGCAACTTTGCTGCACCATGATAATGAGCTGAGGATTCAACTCAAAGCTACTGACTCCAATGGAGGGTATGCAGATACTACTCCCATATGAAGCAGTAGAGGGGTTAGCATATGACCCCAGAGTCCTCCTGGATTGTTCATTTTCACTTAGATCCATAATGGAGAAAGGGATATGATGTCAAATAAAAAAATTTATTTTTATTTATTTATTTATTTATTTAATTCAAAAATGAAATAAATTAAAATAAAATAAACAAAAATGGTTGAAAATTTTTGAAAAAATGAGGAGAGAGAAAGTGGTTAGGAAGTTTTAAAAAGGATATGATGATTTTTGAAAAAGATTTTAAATTTAAAAAAAATCTGAATTTTTAAAGGTAAATTTCGAAAATTTGATTTAAAATAGAGAGAAAAGATATTTTTGAATTTAAAGAGGAGAGAGAAAAACAATAAGATGGCACAAGATTTAGGATTTTTAGATCTGATGCTCCTTGTTTTTGAAAATTTTGGAGGGAAAACACCAAGGAACACCAAACTTAAAATTTTTAGAAAACTAAACTAAAATTTTCGAAAACCAAAAGGGAAATCAAAAAGAAAACACCAAACTTAAAGTTTGGCACAAAATTTAATAGAGAAATTATTATTTTTGAAAAAGATTTTTAAAAAGAGTATACCAAACTGCCACGGACTTAGACCAATGCTCTAGCCAATTGGGCAGTAAATGTAACACTTGTTTTGAAGAAGTATAAAATTTTAACCAAGAACAATAATAAGAGACTCTAAACCAAAAAGAAAAATTTTCCTAACACGAACAATCCCTGGCAACGGCGCCAAAAACTTGGTGCACGAATTGTGAATCACACTTTTCACACTCGTACCACTAACCAGCAAGTGCACTGGGTCGTCCAAGTAATACCTTACGTGAGTAAGGGTCGAATCCCACGGAGATTGTTGGTTTGAAGCAATCTATGGTTATCTTGCAATTCTTAGTCAGGAAGTCAATTATATTTATCAGTTGAGTTGCGAATAAACAAGAGAGCATGGATTAAAGGTTACTTGTTATGCAATAATAGATAATATGTTGGAGTTTTGGAGATGCTTTGTCTTCAGAATCTCTGCTTTCCTCTGTCCTCTGATTCATGCACGCACGTCCTCATATGGCAAGCTGTGTGTAGGTGGATCACCGTTGTCAATGGCTACCATCCATCCTTCCAATGAAAAGGGTCCAGGTGCGCTGTCACCGCACGACTAATCATCTGCAGGTTCTCAGTCGTACCGGAATAGGATTTACTATCCTTTTGCGTCTGTCGCTACGCCCATCACTTGCGAGTTTGAAGTTCGTCATAGCCATCCAATCCCAGAATCCTACTCGGAATACCGCAGACAAGGTTTAGACTTTCCGGATTCTCATGAATGCCGCCATCAATCTAGCTTATACCACGAAGATTCTGATTAGGGAATCTAAGAGATATTCATTCAATCTGATGTAGAACGGAAGTGATTGTCAGACACACGTTCATGGATTGAGGAAGGTGATGAGTGTCACTGATCATCACCTTCTCCATAGTTAGGCGTGAATGGATATCTTAGATAGGAACACGCATGTTTTAATGGAAAATAGAAATACTTGCATTAATTCATCGAGACACAGCAGAGCTCCTCACCCCCAACAATGGAGTTTAGAGACTCGTGCCGTCAAAGAGTATAAAGTTTTGATCTAAAAAATGTCATGAGATGCAAAATAGATCTCTAAAAGTTGTTTAAATGCTAAACTAGTAACCTAGGTTTACAGAAAATGAGTAAACTATAACAGATAGTGCAGAAATCCATTTCTGGGGCCCACTTGGTGTGTGCTGGGGCTGAGACTAAAGCTTCTCACGTGCCTGGGGCTGTTTTGGGCGTTCAACGCCAGCTTTGGATCCTTTTTTGGCGTTGAACTCCAACTTGCAACTTGTTTCTGGCGCTGGACGCCAGAATTGGGTAGAGAGCTGGCGTTGAACGCCAGTTTACATCGTCTATCCTTGAGCAAAGTGTGGACTATTATAAATTGCTGGAAAGCCCTGGATGTCTACCTTCCAACGCAATTGGAAGCACGCCATTTGGAGTCTTGTAGCTCCAGAAAATCCATTTTGAGTGCAGGGAGGTCAGAATCCAACAGCATCCGCAGTCCTTTTTCAGCCTGAATCAGATTTTTGCTCAGCTCCCTCAATTTCAGCCAGAAAATACCTGAAATTACAGAAAAATACACAAACTCATAGTAGAGTCCAGAATTGTGGATTTTTCCTAGAAACTAATGAAAATAAACTAAAAACCAACTAAAACATACTAAAATCTATATGAAATTAACCCCAAAAAGCGTATAAAATATCCGCTCATCAAGAAACAACACACACATTCATTCAGCAAGTTTTAGATCTAGTTTTTTTTTACTCTCTTAGGTTTTTCTCTCTAGGTTTTTAGGATTCTAATTTTGAATTGATCTGAGCATTGGAACATTGAGAAGAGTTATTTCCCCTCATCAAGACTTCGTCATTCTAGTTCGTTTTCTTAACTTGGTTTCATTCTTCCGTGTTCTTTACTTTGTTCAATTTTGTATTTGAATGCTTTTATGATTAATTAATGCAAGGATTATTTCTTTTTAATTCAACTTCAATTCCAATAATCATGTCTTCTTTTAATTCCCTTTCATGTGCTATGGATTCTTTATTTACAATGCGTGAGTAGTTTCCTTACTTGATGGGGAGTTGATTAAAAGGAACTCTTGAGTTAGAAGGATTGAAGGAAAAAATTTGTAGTTGGATTAAATGTTGGATTGCTATCCTGTCACCAACGCCAATCTCTTTGAACTAAGTGGGTTGCAACTTGTGAACAGATCTGGCATTCCAACTTGTTTGACTTTCCCTTACCTAGTAAAGGATAACCAAACAGAGTAACCGTTAATTATAAATCAATCTTAAAAAATCACTCCATCAATGATAGAGATTCTAACCAATCAATTCTCAGTCAAGGCTTTTATTTATATTATTTAAAAATCCCTCAATTTAAATTCCAATTTACTTAGCTCAACTTCTTGGAACATCTGATTAATAAAACAGCACACTTTTCTACAACTCGTTGGGAGACGACCTGGGACTTAAAACTCCCAGTAATTTTAATTTAAACTCTCTGTGACATATTTCTAAATTGATAGGCAGATTTTCAGTGAGTTAAGAACTATACTTGCAACGTAACCATTTTAATAAATTTTTAATTCACCAGCTTCTGCTTCCCATCAGTATTACGACCACTAAAAGAAAAAACATACATATATATATAGTTGAAAGAAGTTATGACTAGGAGCCTTGAAAAAGAAGTTAAACAAAAGCGTAATAGAAAACCGCATCACACTCGTTCGAATAAACAAAAAACGAGTAAACCAGATTGAACAAAAGGATAAAGACTAAAGTTCCAAAAGATACAAATATCAAGCTCCAAACTTGGCATATATATATATATATATATATATATATATGTATGTATGTATGTATATATATACACACAACTCAAGAGACATCCCAAAAGACTAGATACTAAACCTGTTTTTCCAGACCACAAAATACAATATATACAGTGGAGAATATATATATACATATATACATATCTAAATATATATACATAGCTTAAGCACAAAATATAATATCCCCAAAATGAAATCTTTGCTTGCACGGACGGTCTCCAGATGCTCAACAAGGTGCTTCTCAACTTGCATCTGAAAAAAAGCAGAATATATATAGAATGAGAAACGGGGATTCTCAGTATGGTAAAAGTGCCCGCATAGTTAATATATAAGGTCCAGAAAAAGGCAGAGGCATTCCTAGAACTCTGACAATCAAATCCAATTTAAATTTTTTTCTTAACTAGAAATTTCAGTAATCTATCTAGGGTTTCCAATCCTAGCCTAACTCTTCACTTTCTGTCTCTCCCATACCTCCTAACTACCGGGTGGAACAACCTTCATCACGCCTCCACCCTATGAGGGGTCTCTCAGATGCAAATACATACAATATAATCAAGAAAAACACAAAAATATGGATAGCAAGTACAGTAGATAGGACAAGTAGCAATTAATCATAGTTAAACAATTAAGCAAACCGAAACAATGCATACTCAAACAAAAACATACAAGTGCATATGATGCATGTCTGTCCTATGGCTGATGAATCTCATCTATCAGTTATATAGCCAAACCCGACATGTCCAGTAGCAAACCCTGGAAGAACGCCAAACACGGAGCAAGTGGGACCAAACCGCAACCCTTGCATCTTATCTGTGTACCCAGAGCAAGGGGACATCCTCACCCTTGCCTCTTACCCAGGCGGTGTTACAATTCTCAACCAGGAGCGAAGGTGTCAAAACTCAACTTTTGTATCTTACTCAGAGTCTCAAACCTTTACCCGAAGCAAGTAGACGACACTACTGCATCTTACCCAAAATCTCAACTTTTACCCGGAGTAAGTAGATCATGCCACTACCTCTTACCCGGTGACATATCACAATTAGATTCAATCTCATTTTTAATATCATTTCAATTATTCAAAACTCGTTATTAAAATCAATCTCATCATCCTCAATATCTCAATCATTAAACATCGTCTATGTATCGTAAATTAAATTATTCACTTCACTACTCTTTCTCAGTGTCAATCTAACTTCGTCAATAGGTTCACTCTCTTTCTTAAGCCTAAATCTAGTTATCAGACCTTAAATAGAGTTTTCATAGGTTTGGAAAACCTATAAGAATGGTTGATAGTTCAAAATCTTGAATTTTCAACAAAACAGTGGTTTTGGAGGGTTACAAGCTTGTCGGGAAGGTCAAATAGTTAAAGACAGAGTTTTAGTATAAAATAGAGTTTTAGTATAAAACAAAGTACCATACAATTTTCTTAATTTGTGCGTACGCACGCACTAGAAGGAACTTCCCAGCTTGTGCATACGCATCATAGTGTACACACGCACAACTTGTAAAATCCTCAGGGTGTGCATAAACACACCCGCTCGTGTGTACGCACGAGCTTCCCACATGCTCTGGTCTGTGCATGCGCACGATAGTGTGCGTACGCACACACACCAGAGTTTCGGGTTTTCAAAAATTTGCTGTAGAATTCAATTTTACAACCTAAACTTCAAATGCACATAACTTTTTCGTTAAAATTCTTTTTTAGTCCATTCTTCAAACGTCATAAACTACTCGGACCTAATTTTCATTTAAGATAAATTTCATTAAATTTGAGGATCCGAGATCCAAGTTACAATGCGTCAAATTTGGTTAAAAATTGTGTTTTCACCAAAGGCACAAACCTCAAGTTTTTCCAAAGTTTCCAAATCCAAAACCAACCCATTCATACCCAATTCCACACAAATAATACCTACACAATGTCACACACTTATTTCCAAATTTTCAATCATCCTAACACTTACATTACTAAATTTCTTCATTTCATTTTATTCACACTCTTCCATTAACTCCACCGTTCAATATCAATATCCAACCTTTTAATTATTCAACAATTTTCATGCATAATTTTCCACCAACCTCAACATATATTACCATTAATCATAAAACATTAACAATTCACATAATTCAACTTACCATATGGATGATTAGCCTAACTTTTCACACAACATTATATATTAACTACGAGAAACTAAAACCATACCTTGGTTGATTCTTTCCTAAGCCAACAATGCCTCAAAACCTCTCTTTTCACAAGCTCCAAGCTTCCAAATGTCAATTCCACAAGCTCTACCACTAGAATTTTGTTCCAAACCACCAATTGGACACCAAATCAATAAGAAACACAATCTAATTCACACAATATCACTATAATTAATATAGGGTTCACTAATTCAATAATTCACTAGGGTTCAAGGCTTTTTATTGTTCCCAAGATTGTTTTAGACAAAGCTAGTGATTTTTCATTGCTAGAGTTCACCTAAACCATCAAAATCATTCAATTCTTTAATACAAAACCCAAAATTTTTGAAATTGGGGAGGGAGAGGCTGAGTGAAAAAACATCAATCCAGTATCACTTTGTTTGGATGGTTTGAAAGAGCTCGACGTGGTGATCGCATGGCCGTAAACGGTGCGACGATTAGAGCTTCGGATTGAAAGATCTGGTGAATTGAAATGGGAAAAAGATTAAGTTAGGGTTTTTTAAGCTTTTTCTCCTTTCATCTACATGATTCCATGTGAGTTAGGAAAGAGGAGGCTGGGATATGGCCTCATATATTGGGTCTTGGGCCCGGTTTGGATCCAGTCTAATCGGTTCGGCTCGTTGGCCCGATTTTGGGCCAAAATCTTTAAAATTAGTGTCAACATACGTATTTTTAATATTTCTATTTTTCTAAACTATAAAATTTAATTTTCTAATTTCTTTGAATAATAATTAATTTATTAGCTAATTATTTATTAATTTCTCAGAGTTTACATCCTACCCCCTAATAAAAATTTTCGCCCTCGAAAATATCGTTCACCACAAAAGTACGTGAGAATAGTTTTCTTTTAACTCAAGTAGTCCTAACATCTTTACAACCCCCGCGCTCCTGCTGCCGCACTCTGATTCGTTTGTCTCTAAAAATTTTTGCTCCACGCTAGCCAAAA
The DNA here is from genome assembly GCF_003086295.3 of Arachis hypogaea. Classification (NCBI taxonomy): domain Eukaryota; kingdom Viridiplantae; phylum Streptophyta; class Magnoliopsida; order Fabales; family Fabaceae; genus Arachis; species Arachis hypogaea. Next base: position 39,168,890 of record NC_092055.1, read on the forward strand.
TCTCCTAAAGCTCTGTAAGGTCTAACGGTAATATACTACACGGCACGATAAAATTTGGTTCTAAGTTTAACACTAAGCTTCACATTTTCATTCTTAAATTCTTATTTTCGTCATAAGCCATGAATACATATAGTGCTTTAGTATCCTATATTGCAATTAGAGTTCAGTTACCAGTTTTATGATTACCTCAAACTTGCTGTGACCGACTGGCATCCTGAGTCTCCCTAAGTGGACAGTTCCAGGACATATGCCCCGAAAGATCGCATGCGTAACATAAGCCCAAACTAAAACGGCATGGCCTATTCGGGTGACAGCTCTCACATTTCTGACAACTCAAATCGTCTGAAGCAGCTTTCACCTGTTTTCCTCTACCATTTCCTTGGTGATCATCATTCGTTCCGAAATTATTGTGACCTTGGCAAAATTGTTGCCCGTATCCTCTTCTCTTGAATTCTTGGCCCCTTGGTGTGAAGCTCTGGTTGTACTCCTTTCAGTGGAACTCCCAGCGATCATTCTTTGCCATAGCAGCCTTCCTTGAATATTCCTCTGCAAGTCTACTCTTGTTTACCAACTTTGAGAAGACCCAGACCTCCATAGGTCCCACAGTACTCAAAATATCTCCTCGTAAGCCCCTTCATATTTAATGCATTTCCATTCTTTAAAGTCCTACAGAGCACCCTGACAAACCTTAGAAAACCGATATAGTTTCCCGAATTTACTGGTGTATTCTACCACATACATTGAGCCCCACTTCAACTGTAGCAACTCTATCTCCTTTGTCGTCCTGATTGAGTTGGGAAAATATTTCTTGTACAATTTAGATTGGAAGGCGCCCCAAGGTATCGCAGCATTGTCTCATTTCAGAAGACAACGTGTTTCCTGCCATTAGAATTATGCTTCTCCCATCACCTGGTATGTAGAAAACTCAACATACTGATCCTCGGGCACCTATTGCACTTGCAAAGGCTCATTCCATCTCCTGAAACCAATTATCTACCTCCATGGGGTTCGTTGTTCCTCTAAATATTGGTGGATTTACCTTCAGAAAGGTCACTAAAGTCATCGGTATTGCAACCATTTCTGCTGTTACCATTCCTAGCTTGTTAGCCAAGTACCTCGGCGGTGGCCTGTATAGTAGTAGCCATATTTTCTAGTGTAACCATGAAGTTTACGGGATTATTTTCAATCGTTTCAAGTTCCACTTTACTATTTTGACCTCTACCTCTACCTCGACCACGTCTGGGTCCACAAGTCGCGATTTGGTTCCTGTTCACACCAAACAAGTGATATCAAAGTTATCAGTTTCAATATCTCATGCCTAGTCCTTCAAAGTCCCAAATGCATGCTCATGAACAAATATGCCACATATATCAGTTAGATGTTCTAATTAGCATATACATATACCCAGACTACGCTTAGAAGCATAGTCAGTCCGTCTCTCAGGCTCTACAGGAACAAACTACTCTGATACCATAATGTAACACCCTACCACACAAAGCCTTACGCTTAAGTCGTAAAGTAGAGGTGGCGAGGTATATATATATATAGTTGAAAGAAGTTATAACTAGGAGCCTTAAAGAAGAAGCTAAACAAAAGCGTAACAGAAACCTGCATCACACTCGTTCGGATATATAAATGTAAAACGAGTAAACCAGATTTAACAAAAGGTTAAAAACATAAGTATAAAGATCAGAGTTCCAAATGTTACAAATATCAATCTCCAGACTCGACCTATGAAGCTAAGGCCCGCCAAGGTATATATATATATATATATATATATATACAACCCAAGAGACATCCCAAAAGACTAGATATTAAAATCTGTTTCTCCAAATCAACTTCTAAGAGGGACAAAAAATAATATATACAGTGGAGAATATATATACATATTTACATATATATACATAGCTTAAGCACAAAATATGACAGTCCCAAAATGAAAAATAGCAGAATATATATGGAATGAGAACTAGGGGTTCTCAGTATATTAAAAGTGCCCGCATAGTTAATATATAAGGTCCCTTAAAAACCAGAGGTATTTCTTGAACTCAGGCACTCAAATCAAACTTAAATTTTTTTCTTAACTAGAAATTTCAATAATCTATCTAGGGTTTCCAATCCTAGCCTAACTTTTCACTTTCTGTCTCCGCCAGACCTCTTAACTAACGGGTGGAACAACCCTTATCATGCCTCCATCATATGAGGAGCCTCTCATATGCAAACATATACAATACAATCAAGAAAAACACAAAAATATGGATAACAAGTATAACAGATAGGACAAGTAGCAGTTAATCACAGTTAAACAATTAGGCAAGCCAAAACAAAGCATACTCAAACAAAATATACATGACCATATGTTAGTGAACTCTGGATAGAAACACCAAACACGAAGCAAGTGGGACCAAACCACAACCCTTGCATCTTACCCACGTACCCGGAGCAAGGGGACATCCTCACCTTTGCCTCTTACCCAGGCAGTGTTACAATTCTCAACTAGGAGCAAAGGTATCAAAACTCAACTTTTGCATCTTACCTGGAATCTCGAACCTTTACTCAGAGCAAGTAGACAACACCACTGTATCTTACCTAGAATCTCAACTTTTACTTGGAGCAAGTGGACAACGCTACTGCATCTTACCGGAAATCTCCAATTATACCTGGAGCAAGTAGATCATGCCACTGCCTCTTACCCAGTGACATATCACAATCAGATTCAATCTCATTTTCAATATCATTTTAATTTATTCAAAACTCATTATTAAAATCAATATCTCAATGATTCAACATTACCCATGCATCGTAAATTAAATTATTCACTTCCCAACTCTTCCTAAGTGTCAATCTAACTCCGTCAATAGGTTCACTCTCTTTCTTAAGTCTAATTTCAGTTATTGGACCTTAAACTGAGTTTTCATAGGTTTGGAAAACCTAGAAGAATAGTTGATAGTTCAAAAATCGTGAATTTTCAACAAAACAGTGGTTTCAAAGAGTTATAAGCTTGCCGGGAAGGTCGAACAGTTAAAAACAGAGTTTTAGTATAAAATAGAGCATCGTTCATATGCATCATGCATGCGTATGCATCATACCATGCGTCTGCACGCACCAGAAGGAAGTTCCCAGCCTGTGCGTACGCATCATGATGTGCGTATGCACAACTTGTAAAATCCTTAGGGTGTGCGTACGCACATCCTCTCATGCGTACGTACGAGCTTCATACATGCTCTGGTCTATGCGTGCGCACGCACACCAGAGCTTCTGGTTTTCAAAAATTTGCTGCAGAATTAAATTTTACAACCTAAACTTTTAACATGCAAAACTTTTTTGTAAAAATTATTTTTAGTTCGTTCTTCAAACATCATAAACTACTTGGACACAATTTTCATTTAAGATAAATTTCATTAAGTTTAAGGGTCAGAGAGCCAAGTTATATTGCGTCAAATTTGGTTAAAAATTGTGTTTTCACCAATGACACTAACCTCAAGCTTTTTCAAAGTTTCCAAATCGAAAACCACCCAATTCTTACCCAATTTCACACAAATAATACCTACCCAATGTCACACACTTATTACCAAATTTCCAATCATCCTAACACATGCATTCCTCAATTTCTTCATTTCATTTTCTTTACACTTCCATTAACGCCACTGTTCAATATCAACATCCAACCTTTTAATTATTCAACAATTTTCATGCATAATTTTCTACCAACCTCAACAAATATTATCACTAATCATAAAACATTAACAATTCACATAATTCAACTTATTCTATGGACAATTAGCCTAAGTTTTCATGAAACATTATATATTAACTACGGGAAACCAAAACCATACCTTGGCCGATTCTTCCCTATGACAACGACGCCTCAAAACCTCTCTTTTCACAAGCTCCAAGCTTCCAAACGTCAATTTCACAAGCTCTATCACCAGAATTTTGTTCCAAACCACTAATTGGACACCAAATCAACAAGAAATACAATCTAATTCACACAATATCTCTATAATTAACATAGGATTCACTAATTTAGTAATTCACTAGGGTTCAAGGTTTTTTACCATTCCCAAGATTATTTTGGACAAATCCCAATGATTTTCCACTGCTAGAGTTCACCTAAACCATTAAAATCATTCAATTCTTCAATACAAGACCCTAAAATTTTTGAAATTGGGGAGGTAGAGGCTGAGTGAGAAAATGTCAATCCCTTACCACTTTGTTTGGATGGTTTCAAAGAGCTCGACGCGGTGGTCACGTGGCAATGAATGGTGCAACAATCGGAACTCCGGATTGAAAGATATGGTAAATTGAAATGGGAAGAAGATGAAGTTAGGGTTGCTTAAGCTTTCTCTCCTCTCATCAGCGTGATTCCATGTGTGTTAGGAAAGAGGAGGCTGAGTTATGGCCTTATATATTGGGTCTAGGTCCCAGTCCAACCGGTTTGGCCCGTTGGCCCAGTTTTAGGCCAACATATTTTAATTAGCGTCAAAATTTATATTTTTAATATTTCTACTTTCCTAAAATATAAAATTTAATTTTCTAATTTCTTTGAATAATAATTAATTTATTAGATAATTATTTATTAATTTTTTGGGGTTTGCAAGGATCATGAATACAATAGTGTACACATTGGAAGAGTATGAGCAACCTAACGTGCACATAATGTCCTCATTCGGGAGGTCGACAGAAAAATTAGATTGTCAATGTTATTTTTGGAAGAAGCATGGTTGTCCATGTAGGCATATGTTCTTTGTCATGAAGGCAGAGCACCTAAAGAAAATACCTAAAGAAAATACCCGATGCCAAGTCCCCAGTGCAATATGCTGAAAATTGGGGAGACGTTAGCGAGCGCGACGTCTTGCTTCGCCATGGGGCACTCCATGTTGCCTCGCGCTAGATATTTTTTTTATAGCATAGAAGTTATCCATGTTCAAAAAGGCTATATGTGGAATAGAAGCCTTATGCAGGGATCTAGAGTTAGAGTATAGGGCTTTCCATCACGGAGTTGGGGCAAGTACAAAAGACAAGAAAAGACCGTGATTAGGGATCCAGTGGTTGCTAAGTCAAAAAGGGTCCCATAGCTTGCTAAGCAAAAAACCTTGGGGAAGAGTAGGCATTGCACCTATTGCAAGAGGACAGGACACATAAAGAGAAATTGCCTTAAGAAGGGGTTGAGAAAGAAAAATCGCATCACCGATGATGAGGCTATGGATCAAAATGATGCTAACGCCGGGAAAAATGTTAGTTATTTGGTTTATATGTTTTGGTTGTGTTTGTTTCTATTACATAGTCTTTATTTTAACTAAGAAGATTTTGTAACAGGAGGTCAATTCGTGAGGGAAAACTGTAACGGTTTATGTTCCGATCATGATGGCGAGTCCACAATAAGTGATATTGTATGCATTAACTTCAGTTACAAAAAGAATTTAGACTTTCTGTTGGAAGTTAGTAACTTTTCATAGTCATTGTGAAGTTTATATGTTTGATAATTGTGTTGATTCATAATGTTGGTGACATAAGATTAGGATTTACAAATTTGATGGTTTAGGTATTAAAATGACCGAATATAATTAATGATATATGACTTCTAATGTTGATTACTGGGTCTTGTTGAGTTTCTTATGAATGTTAGGCAGAATTATAATATTTTGTAATGGGCTGACTTATTCGCAATTGTGTAACCTCATGCATGGATTGTTGCAAGGTGTGGTCAGAAGTAGTCCTAATCTCTAATTGGTGCATCTCTTTTGATGAGGAACATTCTTGTTGAGAAATTCGAGAGTAACTGCCAAGTTCCCTTCCACCTGGTGGTGGATGCCGCCCTCTAATTATGCTATCTATAAAAATATCTGAATTGTTATGAAAAAAAATATTCTAATGTATAATTCATGGAATATCAATTGTTTACACTTACTACTTGATGCTTTTTAAAGTGATTATAGTATCACATTAAACTTACTTCAATAAAAGACATAAAGACTTTTTCTTATAAAGTTATGATGGCCATGTTTCAATTTTCAAGGTAAGATTTCCAAATACGGTAACAACACTATTCCTACTTTTAACTATAGCTTTAGTTTTTTTTTTTTTTGGCTTATTAAAATACCAATATGCTTAAATACAAATAAATCTAAATACATTAATTTTTTCAACTACTTCAGCTTTTGTTTTTGATAAATACTTATTTACACATTCAAGATAATAAAGTTCATAAGATACAATTGATGGATCGTTATTACATGTGAACTTCTATAACTATATGTTATATAATTAAATAAAGGAATAAATTAACATATATTTACAAATAAAAAGGCAGTTGAATAGTGTAACTGCAACATGAATTAGCAACGCCTCTATTGTAATTGCATTCAACGGATTCTCATACAACCCAAAATATTAGCATTAGCTACTTACATAGATGGAGCATATTGGGGTCCCTAAAGTGTTTTATTAATCACGTAAAAGTTAACTACGACTATATAGTTTTTCAAAATACTTGTAATTAACAACAAAGATGGCACCTAGTTAAGCCCTCAAAAGATGAATTTATCACAAAATAAGACCACTAAATATTTCCGATCTTCTTCCTTAGATAGTAATGCTTTGGCTTTGTGAAGAGGTCTCAACCAGTTTTTCCTCCCTTTTTTAGATATTTTACTAGATTTTTGTATCTCTTCATCCCAAAACCTGCTCTGCAGCCAACATCACGAGCAATAGGGTTATACACTCCATCACCGTACCAAGAGCTAACCACATCCTTGTTTGTTTGTTGACATTCTGCAACACACGGGTTACTATTTAGAGAGTAGTTTTTGTTAATTAAAGCAATTATAAAAGTTAATAGTTGACTAAAAAATATTCAAAGTAACTCTTGACTAAGGTTGTGTAACACTCTAATTAGCCTAAGCCTTACCTCATGCCGTAAATTAAAGGTTAATCAAAGGTTACGACAAAATTTAAGGCTTATACGTGAATATATATAGAAGGAGTAATAATTCTAGAAGTCCAATGAATAAAATAAGCTCAAATATGGAATTACAAAGCGCGAACATTCACACGAAACTACAAGCATAGAGGATAAGATCCACTACGTAAGGTAACAAGATATATGTAGTTATACAAGAGTATAATAATCATAAGATATACTAATCTGAGCCTGCGGAGTTTAGGCCGACTAATTAAATACAGACATATAGAGTTTTGAAAGTAAAACAGCTTATACAGAATATCACTCTCAAAGTAAGCCTCTAAGGCAAAAGAAAATATAAAAGTGAGAGTTCAAATCAAAATAACCAAAATGACAACGAGATAGAAGAAGATCCTCCGCTTTGCTGCCATCAAGCAACTCACTGAGGTGGGTTACGACCTGCATCAGAAAAACAACAACAGAATATGGTATGAGAACCGGAGGTTCTCAGTATGGTAACAGTGCCCAATAATGTAAGATATAAGGTTCCGGGACGCCGAAAGCAATCTTAGAACTTCATATCGATACAGAATATTCAAGTCTTAACAAAATAAAACAAATAACTTAAACCATAAAGCATAAACAGGTTTATTTAAACATAGGATATTTCTAACTAATACTAAACCATACCGCTGTATCCCACAGCCTTCGCCAACCTACCCTCCACGCGACCCATCGCCACCACCTTCCTATCCTCCTCAGCACCAGACAATCACAGATAATATTCATATATAACAAGTAACTCAAGAAGCAAGTAGGCATGTTATACAATTAGGCAAACTCAAATAATCAAAGCAAACAAGCACATAAGAGATGCATATGATGAATGTCTATCCTATTGGCTCGTGATATCACTTGTCGGTCTATGAATGCCAACCCGACACATCCTTCCGGATGTCGCCTTTCTGCCACGCCAACGGATATAGTGCCTGGCACACTCTTGTGACAGAGAAGGAAAACAACAACAACATCTATTTCATTATAAATTATCCCAAGGATATAGTGTCTGGCACACTATCATACTTAACCCAAGGATATAGTGCCTGGCACACTCTCAACATGCAACAAGATCATCATTCCTCTTTGAGTTACCACCACACTTAACCCAAGGATATAGTGCTTGGCACACTCTCAACATGCAACAAGTCCATCAACCTCAAAGCATCACCAGTCATCCACATTTCTCATCTCAAATCACTTTCAATTATCAATTTGTTATCATTAGTTACCAAGTTCACTACTCTTCCTTCTCCTTCAACCAAACTGATGCTTAGTACACCAGAAACCTAAGCCTCCATTTTCTAACTTTTTAAAATAGCACCAAATCAAATCCTTCTATGATCTTTCCCATGTTGGATAACCCAAAAAAATAAGCCCAAGAGTTTTAATTAGGTATCATAAAAGTATACAAACTTGTTGAAAAAGAGAAATTATTTAAAAACAAGCTTTAAGTTGTAAAACAGGGTGTGGGTACGCATAAGGCTGTGCGTGCACACGCCCAAGAGGATTTCAAAACGTGTGCGTACGCATAATGGTGTGCATATGCACAAGTACCAAATTTTACAATTCTGTTCGCTCGCACAAGATGTGCTAGCGCCCCTAACAGACTGCCTTTCCCAATGTGTGCGTGCGCACAGGTTGTAAATCTTCATTGGTTGTGCACGCGCACAGGCTGTGCTAGCACTGCCAACAGCAAGCCTTCCCCTGTATGTGCATACACACAAGGCTGTGCGTGCGCACAGGTTCAAAAAACACAGGGGTGTGCGTACGCACAAGGCTGTGCGTGCGCACATACCAGAAATCACAAAATTCTGCAACATTGTAAAATTTCAGATTTTGACACCAAACTTTGAATGATCATAACTTTCTCTACAAAAATTCAAATTTTACAAACTTTATATCAATTTGAAGATCTTTCAATGAAATTTAATTCTAAATAAGTTTCAACAAATTTTGAAAACTGAGGCACAAGTTATGACCCGTCAAAGTTCACCAAAAACTAGTTTTTACCAAAAATCTTAAAACTCAAAATTCACCAAATCTCTCAATTTAAAACCAATTATTCACAACCCAAAAATACTAGACTCACTCAAGAATCCATACCAAATATTTCTCAACCACATCAACCATTCAATCATATAAACCATTTAATACTCACTTCATCCAACTCTAAATTCAACCTAACATCACATCCAATTTCCTTAATAGCACCATTCAAATTCTCAACAATAACCAATGCTACAAGTATGAATTCTTTCATTCTATTATCATCAATCAATCCATTCAATTCATCAAACCACCTCACTCATTTATTTTCAACATGGACCACAATAACCAAATAATCAAAATCATTATCAACATCCAAAACCATCATAAACACTCATAATCATCATCAACCATCAACAACATCAACAATCACTACAAATCCTCATAAAACTCACATCCTTCAACATTAGTCGTCGAATAATCTCAATATTAGCAATCATTATCAATATTTACATTATCACAATTAATATACACACTCATCAATATCAACCCACATCATAATATATCATTAACACCGATAACCCTCATACCCCTTATCAACCTCCCACTCATCATCAATATTATCTCTCCCTCATCAACAACAAATAACTCACCACACTCATCATCCACCTTCATACAACTTATCATCATGCATCAAATTTATATATATAATTAATCATACACCCAAATATTCAATCCTATCTTAAGGACAACTAGCCTAAGTATTCAGAAATATTACATATTACATAAAGAAAACCAAAACCATACCTTGGTTGATTCCCAAACGTACCAAACACCAAAACAAAGCCACCAAGCTCGATCCAAAGCCTTAACCAACTCCAACAAACACCAAAACTCAATCTAACATCACATATATACCAAAATCAAAACCTAGAAATCACAACATACAACACCACAAGGGTTTATGAGAAACTTTACCTTGTCCAAAGAGGATTGGAGAATTTTTCCAACAATTATCCGCTACTAGAGATCACCTAAACAAGCAAAATCACAAAATCTACTCAAAAACTATAACCCCAAAAATGTAGAATTCTAGGGCAGGAAACTGGGACTTGAGCTTCGAGTTCTTACCAGATTTGCTTATATAGAAATGTAGATCTCGACAAGAACTTCGCGTGGCCGTAAACGACTCGTCAATCGGAGTTTTGTAGCTCAAGTTATGGTCACCGGAAGGTGGATATGAATAGTAACAAAACTTTCACCTCTCCTCTCTTCTCAAGCTGCGCCCCCTTCTTCAAAATGAAGTGGAATGGGATAAAATGCTTATTAAATGAGCATATATATGTTGAGCCTTGGGTTCGGTTTGGGCCCGGTCCAACGCGTTAGTATTTTTGGTCCGTTTGGTCCACTTTGGGCCAAAACCTTTAAGATTAGTGTCCGGTTTTCAATTCTAAATTATTTTTATTCTTTCAAAACAATAAATCAATTTTAGAAAAAAATCTTATTTTCCAAAATACGCGGTACTGGACAGACGGTACTGCCGGCCTAAGTGCCAATACGCATTTTTACAGAAACTTTTCGAGAAGACACATTTTCCAACTCAGAAAAATTCATTGAAATTAAATTTCACCTTTATATTTTCAAATTAAAACTTTTAAATTTTGAATCTATTCCGGGAACTAAAATTATTTATTAAAACGGTTTTACGTAAAAAATTCTGGTTCTTACGTTCTCCCCTCCTAATAAAATTTTCGCCCTCGAAAATTCGAATCACGCGACACATCCCCATCGAAGTGTTCTACCGTGTCGATGTTCCCTCTCGCATTCCACTGCGTCATGCTGATTATCGTCATCATGAATCCAAAATTTTCCTTAAAACAAACATCGATTTTTGTAACATTTTTCCAAAACATTCAAAATAATTTCATTCTAAACCAGTTCACTATTGAGCTTTCTCAAAGGAGTCAAAGATCATTTAATCGGAAGTCGATTACTTTAAATCATGATTTTCTTAAATAAAAACTTTTCAAATTGAATCCCTTTCGATAAGATAAATTGGAAACTATTTTCACTATTGAACAAAATCAGAGATCTCACTTTTCTTTTAAATTATATCTCTTAAATCAAGAGTTCCGACTAACTTTTGAAACCAAATCATTTAAACTAAAGTTCCAAACCATATTTGAAAATCATTCTAAACCTTAAAACCACAAAAGCGTCAGTTGGTACTTTCATTGCCGCTAGTGCTGAACCACACCCATCATCCATACAGGGAGCCGACAAGATTTCTAGTGATGCCCGATAACCATTCCAGCATGTCCACTCGATTTATCTTCATTAAGAATCCAGGTTACTCAGCTTCATGCATCAAAGCCTCCTTCTCCATCGGTCCCTCTAACAAATCTCTAAGTCCAACCAAACTTATGACAACCTTCCAGAGGATAAAACTGAGCCTACTGGGTCCTAATAACATATCACAACAACCTTATGTGCTTACCTCTTATCAGCGGATCCGATTCTGTCGTCTCTTCCTCATCCCTAGTGAAATTTCGACCTGGTTGCTGACTCATACCCACATCTCGGTTCCTCCCTCAACGACAGTCCTTTGCAAGGTGCGCTGGCAATCCGCAAGTATAGCATCGTCCATTTCTCTTTACCATGTGGAACTGAGCATTGCCATTTCTTCTGAAATCCCCTTGACCTCGAAGATGCTGAGGAGTGTGTTCATTTCTCTTAAAGTTTTGTCCCCTTGGTCCAAGGTAATCACCACGTCTTTGATTAGTGTTTCCTCCATGAGTGTCCCTTGACGAGGCTACCGTCTTTGCATATTCCTCAACCACTCTTGCCTTGTTCACAAGATCGGAGAAGGTCCGAATCTCCAAAGGAGCAACAGCAGTCATGATATTATCCTTCAAGCCCCTCTGATACTTAATGCACTTCCAACTTTCATAGGTCTCCGGGGAACCCTGACATGCCCTAGAAAATCTACAGAGATCTTCAAATTGGCTAGTATAGTCCGCCACAGACAAGGAACTTTGCTTCAACTGTATAAGATCCATCTCTTTCGCTTCCCTAGCAGATTTAGAAAAGTACTTCTTGTAGAAAGCTGTTTGGAATACATCCCAAGGGACATCAACATTCTGAAGCTGTAGCAAGCGGCACTCTCCTTGCCACCAATGTTGAGCCTCTCCTAGAAGCTGATAAGCAGTAAACTCTACGTATTGGTTGTTCGGGACATGCTGTGCTTGCAGCGCGCGCTCCATGGCCTGAAACCAGTTGTCCGCTTCTGTAGGGTTGGTTGAACCTCTAAAACTTGGAGGATGAACCTTGAAAAAAGTAGCTAAGGTCATCGGAGCACAACCCATGTTATCACCATTGCCTTCCGCATTATCGTTTTCGTTTCCATCTCCGTATCCGTTCCTCGCCGGTAGACCTAACCTCTGGACAGCTTGCAAAGTTGCAGCAGTATTTGCCTCAATGGTGTTCGCAAGATTAGCCATTACCGCCATGAACTCGGCATGGTTATCAGCCGGTTGCTCGTTCCTACTCTTTCCTCGTGAAGGTGTACGACCTCGTCTGCGAGTGGCCATTAGGGTTCCTGGCTAGACCAATCAATCGATATCAAGGTGATCAGTCTTAATATCAAAAGCCTAATGTTTCAATCATCCCTAAACGGCAATCACAAACAAGCATGCTCTAAAATATCAAGTAGATTACCTAAACAGCATGAAATAAAAATGACCCAAAGTATACAATGAAGCACAATCGATCTATCCCACAGGCTCACGAGGACGAACCACTCTGATACTACTAAATTTAACACCCTAATTACCCTAAACCTTACCTCATGTCGTAAAGCAAAGGTTAATCAAAGGTTACGACAAATTTAAGGCTTATACGTGAATATATATAGAAGGAGTAATAATTATAGAAGCCCGATGAATAAAATAAGCTAAAATATGGAATTACAAAGCGCGAACGTTCACACGAAACTACAAGCATAGAGGATAAGATCCGCTACGTAAGGTAACAAGATATATGTAGTTATACAAGACTATAATAATCATAAGATACTAGTCTGAGCCTGTAGAGTTTAGGCCGACTAATTAAAAACAGACATACAGAGTTTTGAAAGTAAAACAGCTTATACAGAATATCACTCTCAAAGTAAGCCTCTAAGGTAAAAGGAAATACAAAAGTGATAGTTCTAATCAAAATAACCAAAATGACAACAAGATAGAAGAAGATCCTCCGCTCTGCTACCATCAAGCAACTCACTGAGGTGGGTTACGACCTGCATCTGAAAAACAACATAATATGGTATGAGAACCGGAGGTTCTCAGTATGGTAATAGTGCCAAATAATGTAAGATATAAGGTTCCGAGACGCTGAAGGCAATCCTAAAACTTTATATCGATACAGAATATTCAAGCCTTAACAAAATAAAACAAATAACTTAAACCATAAACCATAAACAGGGTTATCTAAACTTAGGAAATTTCTAACTAATACTAAACCACACTGATGTATCCCACAGCCTTCACCAACCTACCCTCCACGCGACCCATCGCCACCACCTTCCTATCCTCCTCATCACCAAACAATCACAGATAATGCAAGCAAGTAAAGCACCGATAGTATTCATATATAACAAGTAATTCAATAAGCAAGTAGGCATGTTATACAATTAGGAAAACTTAAATAATCAAAGCAAATAAGCACATAAGAGATGCATATGATGAATGTCTATCCTATTGGCTCGTGATATCACTTGTCGATCTATAAATGCCAACCCGACACATCCTTCTGGATGTCGCCTTTCCGCCACGCCCACGGATATAGTGCCGGGCACACTCTATTAACCCACAGATATAGTGCCGGGCACACTCGCATGTTTAAGCCAAGGATATAGTGCCTGGCACACTCTTGCGGTAGAGAAGGAAAACAACAACAACATCTATTTCATTATAAATCATCCCAAGGATATAGTGACTGGCGCACCGTTGATAAACCATTAATTTATGGTCTATATTGTGTTTAATTGTGTGGTTTTATCAACTCTTTACCCACTTATTCATTAAAAAAAGCATGCATTTATAATTCTTTCCTAAAAATGCTTTATGGTTGAAAACTTGCTTCCTAGAGACTTTTAATTATGTACTTTAGTTCTCCTTTATTCCATTCGATACTGTGATCTATGTGTTAAGTGTTTCAGGCTTTATAGGGCATGAATGAGTTGGAGATTGGAAAGGAAGCTTACAAAAATAGAAGGAACACAAGAAATTGAGGAGATGACCAGCGAGAAGTGACGCGGACACATGGCTCACGCGGCCGCGCGATATAGAGGAAATTACAGTGACGCGGACGCATGGCTCACGCGACTGCGCGGATTGAAAACTACATCAGTGACGCGAAGGTGTAGACGACGCACACGCGTGGCAAAGAAAACGCTGAATGACGCGTCCGCATGAATGACGCGATCGCGTGACATGCGCGATCTGCATAATCTGCAGAATTCGCTGGGGGCGATTTTGGGCCCTGTTTTGACCTAGTTTTTGGCCCAGAAAAGCAGACTAGAGCCAGGGAACATGCAGAAACGAGAGGGAACAATTCATTCTACACAGTTTTAGTTTTTAGATCTAGTTTTACTCATCCTCAAGGGTTTTCTCTCTATACATTCATAGTTCTTAGGATTTCAATTATTATTGTTTTTGCATTGGGATATTGAGAAGAGTTATTGCCTCAGCAAGACTTCGTCATTCTAGTTCGTTCTCTTTATTTGTCTCTTACTCTTCCATGTCCTTAATTTACTCAATTTTACTATTGGATTATTTTAGAATTTATTAATACAAGAATTACTTTTATTTTTAATTGATTTCTTTGATTACTGTTTATCATGTCTTTCTATATTTTCCTTTCCCATATTATGAGTCCTACATTCACAATGAGCGAGTAGTTCCATAACTTGGATGGGAGTTGATTGAAAGGAAGACCTTGAGTTGGAATGCTTAAAAGAAAAATTGTAATTGGGTTTTGATGATTATACGCTTTTTGGCATTGTTTTTAGTATGTTTTTAGTAGAATCTAGTTACTTTTAGGGATGTTTTCATTAGTTTTTATGTTAAATTCATATTTCTAGACTTTACTATGATTTTGTGTGTTTTTCTGTGATTTCAGGTATTTTTTGGCTGAAATTGAGGGACTTGAGCAAAAATCAGATTCAGAGGTTGAAGAAGGACTGCTGATGTTGTTGGATTCTGACCTCCCTGCACTCAAAGTGGATTTTCTGGAGCTACAGAACTCAAAATGGCGCGCTTCCAATTGAGTTGGAAAGTAGACATCCAGGGATTTCCATCAATATATAATAGTCCATACTTTGTCCAAGTTTAGACGACACAAACTGGCGTTCAACGCCAGCTCTCTGCCCAATTCTGGCGTCCAGCGCCAGAAACAAGTTGCAAAGTGGAGTTCAACGCCCAAAATGGCACAAAAGCTGGCGTTCAACTCCAAGAATGACCTCTCCACGTGTAACATTCAAGCTCAGCCCAAGCACACACCAAGTGGGCCCCGGAAGTGGATTTATGCATCAATTACTTACTCCTATAAACCCTAGTAGCTAGTTTAGTATAAATAGAACTTTTTACTATTGTATTTTCATCTTCGGATCAAGTCTTGGTTACTCCGGTTCCCCTCTGGGGCCGAGACCAATGAACTCCATTATCACTTATGTATTTTCAATGGTAGAGTTTCTACACTCCATAGATTAAGGTGTGGAGCTCTGCTGTTCCTCAAAGATTAATGCAAAGTACTACTGTTTTTCTATTCAATTCAACTTGCTCCGCTTCTTAGATATTCATTTGCACTTCAACCTGAATGTAATGAACGTGACAATCATCATCATTACTTATGAACACGTGCCTGACAACCACTTCCGTTCTACCTTAGATTGAATGAGTATCTCTTAGATCTCTTAATCAGAATCTTCGTGGTGTAAGCTAGATTGATAGTGGCATTCATGAGAATCCGGAAAGTCTAAACCTTGTCTGTGGTATTCCGAGTAGGATTCAGGGATTGAATGACTGTGACGAGCTTCAAACTCGCGATTGCTGGGCGTAGTGACAGACGCAAAAGGAGGGTGAATCCTATTCCAGCATGATCGAGAACCTCAAATGATTAGCCGTGCTGTGACAGAGCATTTGGACCATTTTCACAAGAGGATGGGATGTAGCCATTGACAACGGTGATGCCCTTACATAAAGCCAGCCATGGAAAGGAGTAAGACTGATTGGATGAAGACAGCGGAAAAGCAGAGATTCAGAGGAACGAAAGCATCTCTACACGCTTATCTGAAATTCTCACCAATGAATTACATAAGTGTTTCTATCCTTAGTTTATTATTTATTTTCAAAAACTCCATAATTATTTTATATCTGCCTGACTGGGATTTACAAGGTGACCATAGCTTGCTTCATACCAACAATCTCCGTGGGATCGACCCTTACTCACGTAAGGTTTATTACTTGGACAACCCAGTGCACTTGCTGGTTAGTTGTATCGAAGTTGTGACAAATTATGAATTGAGATTAGAGCACCAAGTTGTTGGAGCCATTACCAGAGATCACAATTTCGTGCACCAAGTTTTTGGCGCCGTTGCCGGGGACTGTTCGAGTTTGGACAACTGACGGTTCATCTTGTTGCTCAGATTAGGTAACTTTCTTTTCGTTTTCTTTTCAAAAGAAAATTTTTTTCAAAAATCTTTCAAAAACTTTTTTCTTTGTTTTCGAAAAAAAAAATTTAAAATAAAAATGTTTTTTAAAAAAAATATATTTTTCTTCAGAATTTTTAAGAATGAATTCTAGCGTTTCATGAAGCATGTTGAAGCCTGGCTGGCTGTAAAGCCATGTCTAATTCTTTTGGATAGGGCATGCTAGGCGTGTCATGTCTAAGTTACATACTAAAGCTTGGCTGGCTATTAAGCCATGCCTGACCCTTTGATTGGAGCTTTAGCTTAAAGAGCATAAGATTCCTGGAATTTATATTAAAAATTTTGGAATCCTTATTTTTCTTTTTCAAAATAATTTTCGAAAAAAATTAAAAGAAAATACAAAAAAAAATCATAAAATCAGAAAAAAATCAAAAATATTTTGTGTTTCTTATTTGAATCTTGAGTCAAATTTCAAGTTTGGTGTCAATTGCATTTTTTCTAAAAATTCTTTGCATTTTTCGAAAAATTCATACATTCATGGTGTTCTTCATGATCTTCAAGTTGTTCTTGGTAAGTCTTCTTGTTTGATCTTGATGTTTTCTTGTTTTGTGTCTTTTCTTGTTTTTCATATGCATTCTTGAAATCTTAGTGTCTAAACATGAAAGATTTCTAAGTTTGGTGTCTTGCATGTTTTCTTTGCATATAAAAATTTTCAAAAATAAGTCTTGATGTTCATCATGACATTCAAAGTGTTGTTGGTGTTCATCTTGACATTCATAGCATTCTTGCATACATTCCTTGCTTTGATCCATAACTTTCATGCATTGCATCATTTTGCATGTTTTTCTCTCTCATCATAAAAATTCAAAAAAATCAAAAAAATATCTTTCCCTTTTTTTTTCCCTCTTAAAATTTCGAAAATTAGATTTGACTATTTCAAAATTTTTTTAAAAATTTAGTTATTTTCATGAGTCAAATCAAATTTTCAATTTAAAAATCTTATATTTTTCAAAATCTTTTTCAAAAATCAAATCTTTTTCAATTTTCTTAGTTATTTTTGAAAATTTTAAAAATATTTTCCAAAAATCTTTTTCTTATCTTTATCTCCTAATTTTCGAAAATAACATCATCAATTAATGTTTTGATTCAAAAATTTCAAATTTGTTACTTACTTGTTAAGAAAGATTCAAACTTTAAGTTCTAGAATCATATCTTATGATTTCTTGTGAATCAAGTCATTAATTGTGATTTTAAAAATCAAATTTTTTTCAAAACTAATTTCAATCATATCTTTTCAAAAAAAAATATCTTCTTATCTTATCTTTTTCAAAAATTTGATTTCAAAATACCTTTTCTAACTTCCTAACTTCTTATCTTTTCAAAATTTGTTTCAACTAACTAACTAACTTTTTGTTTGTTTCTTATCTTTTTCAAAACTACCTAACTAACTCTTTCTCTCTAATTTTCGAAAATATCTCTCCTCTTTTTCAAAAAATTCTTTTTAATTAACTAATTATTTTAATTTTTGATTTAATTCTCGAAAAATCTCTAACCTTTTTCAAAAAAACTATTTTCGAAAATCACTAACTCTTTTTCAAAAATTATTTTCGAAAATTATCTCTCTCTCTTATCTCCTTTTATTTATTTATTCATCTACTAACACTTCATCTCACCCAAATTCGAACCCCCTCTTCCATCTGTGTTCGAATTTTTTCTTCTTCTTTTCTTCTACTCACACAGGGGAACCTCTTTACTGTGACATAGAGGATTCCTCTTCTTTTCTTATTCTCTTCTCTTTTTTATGAGCAGGAACAAGGAAAAAGGCATTCTTGTTGAAGTTGATCTAGAACCTGAAAGGACTCTGAAGAGAAAACTAAGAGAAGCTAAATTACAACAATCCAGAGACAACCTTATTGAAAATTTCGAACAAGTAAAGGAGATGGCAGCCGAACCCAACAACAATAATGCAAGGAGAATGCTTGGTGACTTTACTGCACCTAATTCCAATTTACATGGAGCAAACAATTTTGAGCTAAAACCTCAGCTAGTTTCTCTGATGCAGCAGAACTGCAAGTTTCATAGACTTCTATTAGAAGATCCTTTTCAATTTTTAACTGAATTCTTGCAGATATG
Source organism: Arachis hypogaea (assembly GCF_003086295.3). Taxonomy (NCBI): domain Eukaryota; kingdom Viridiplantae; phylum Streptophyta; class Magnoliopsida; order Fabales; family Fabaceae; genus Arachis; species Arachis hypogaea. The sequence goes on from NC_092055.1 coordinate 39,187,678, forward strand.
TGATACTGTCAAGACTAATGGAGTAGATCCTGAAGTCTACAGGCTCATGCTTTTCCCTTTTGCTGTAAGAGACAGAGCTAGAGTATGGTTGGACTCTCAACCTAAGGATAGCCTGAACTCTTGGGATAAGCTGGTCACGGCTTTCTTAGCCAAGTTCTTTCCTTCTCAAAAGTTGAGCAAGCTTAGAGTGGATGTTCAAACCTTCAGACAGAAAGAAGGTGAATCCCTCTATGAAGCTTGGGAAAGATACAAGCAGCTGACCAAAAAGTGTCCTTCTGACATGCTTTCAGAATGGACCATCCTGGATATATTCTATGATGGTTTATCTGAGCTATCAAAGATGTCATTGGATACTTCTGCATGTGGATCCATTCACCTAAAGAAAATGCCTGCAGAAGCTCAAGAACTCATTGACATGGTTGCTAATAACCAGTTCATGTACACTTCTGAGAGGAATCCTGTGAGTAATGGGACGCCTCAGAAGAAGGGAGTTCTTGAAATTGATACTCTGAATGCCATATTGGCTCAGAACAAACTATTGACTCAGCAGGTCAATATAATTTCTCAGAGTCTGAATGAAATGCAAGCTGCATCCAACAACACTCAAGAGGCATCTTCTGAAGAAGAAGCTTATGATCCTGAGAACCCTGCAATAGCAGAGGTGAATTACATGGGTGAACCATATGGAAACACCTATAATCCATCATGGAGAAATCATCCAAATTTCTCATGGAAGGATCAACAAAAGCCTCAACAAGGCTTTAATAATGGTGGAAGATACAGGTTTAACAATAGTAAACCTTTTCCATCATCCACTCAGCAACTGACAGAGAACTCTGAACAAAATACTTCTAATTTAGCAAACTTAGTCTCTGATCTATCTAAGGCCACTGTGAGTTTCATGAATGAAACAAGATCCTCCATTAGAAATTTGGAAGCACAAGTGGGCCAGCTGAGTAAAAGGATCACTGAAATCCCTCCTAGTACTTTCCCAAGCAATACAAAAGAAAATCCAAAAGGAGAGTGCAAGGCCATTGAATTGATCACCACGGCCGAACCTGTAAAGGAAGAAGAGGACGTGAATCCCAAGGAGGAAGACCTCCTGGGACGTCCAGTGATCAATAAGGAGCTTCCCTCTGAGGATCCAAAGGAATCTGAGGCTCACCAAGAGACCATAGAGATTCCATTAAACCTCCTTATGCCATTCATGAGCTCTGATGAGTATTCCTCTTCTGAAGAGAATGAGGATGTTACTGAAGAGCAAGTTACCAAGTACCTTGGTGCAATCATGAAGCTGAATGCCAAATTATTTGGTATTGAAACTTGGGCAGATGAACCTCCCTTGTTCCCCAATGAACTAAGTGATCTGGATCAACTGACATTGCCTCAGAAGAAACAGGTTCTTGGAAAGTTCTTAATACCTTGTACCATAGGCACCATGATCTTAAAGGCTCTGTGTGACCTTGGTTCAGGAATAAACCTCATGCCCCTCTCTGTAATAGAGAAACTGGGAATCTTTGGGTGCAAGCCACTAAAATCTCATTAGAGATGGCAGACAATTCAAGAAAATAGGCTTATGGACAAGTAGAGGACGTGTTAGTAAAGGTTGAAGGCCTTTACATCCCTACTGATTTCATAGTCCTAGATACTGGGAAGGATGAGGATGAATTCATCATCCTTGGAAGACCCTTCCTAGCCACAGCAAGAGCTGTGATTGATTTGGACAGAGGAGAATTGATCCTTCAAATAAATGAGGACAACCTTGTGTTTATAACTCAAGGATCTCTCTCTACATCCATGGAGAGGAAGCATAAAAAGCTTCTCTCAAAGCAGAGTCAAACAAAGTCCCACAGTCAAACTCTAAGTTTGGTGTTGGGAGGCCACAACCAAACTCTAAGTTTGGTGTCAAACCCCCATATCCAAACTCTAAGTTTGGTGTTGGGAGGTCTCAACAAAGCTCTGCACATCTGTGAGGCTCCATGAGAGCCCACTATCAAGCTATTGACATTAAAGAAGCGCTTGTTGGGAGGCAACCCAATGTTTATTTATCTAATTTTCATTGTTTTTCATATTTTATTAGGTTCATGATCATGTGGAATCACAAAATAAATGTAAAAATTGAAAACGGAATCAAAAACAGCAGAAGAAAAATCACACCCTGGAGGAAGACCTTACTGGCGTTTAAACGCCAGTAAGAAGCATATTTTGGGCGTTCAATGCCAGAACAGAGCATGGTTCTGGCGCTGAATGCCAGAAATGGGCAGCATCTAGGCGTTTGAACGCCAGAAATGCACCCTGGAGAAGAGCTGGCGCTGAACGCCCAGAACAAGCATGGTTCTGGCGTTCAACGCCAAAAATGGGCAACAAATGGGCGTTCAACGCCCAGAACAAGCACCAATCTGGCGCTGAACGCCCAGAGTTGTGTGCAAGAGCATTTTGCATGCCCAATTTGGTGCAAGGTTGTAAATCCTTGAACACCTCAGGATCTGTGGACCCCACAGGATCACCTCAGGATCTGTGGACCCCACAGGATCCCCACCTACCTCCACTCACTTCTTCCTACCCCTCTTTTACACAATCCCATAAATACTCTTCCCCAAAACTCTTCACCAATCACCTCAATCTCTCTTCCCTATCACCACTTCACCACTCACATCCCATCCTCTCTTCCCCGTAAACCTACCTCATAAACTCCACCTACCTTCAAAATTCAAAATCAATTCCCCACCCAAACCCACCCTAAATGGCCGAACTTACCCCCTCCCTTCCCTATATATAACCCTCCATTCTTCCTCATTTTCAGACAACACAACCCGCTTTTCTCTTCTTGGCCGAAACACACCTCCCCCCTCCTCTCCATATTTTCTTCTTCTTCTTCATCTATTCTTTCTTCTCTTGCTCGAGAGCGAGCAAAATTCTAAGTTTGGTGTGGTAAAAACATAAGCTTTTTGTTTTTCCATTACCATTGATGGCACCCAAGACAAAAGAATCCTCTAGAAAAGGGAAAGGGAAGACAAAAGCTTCCACCTCCGAGTCATGGGAGATGGAAAGGTTCATCTCCAAAGCTCATCAAGACCACTTCTATGATGATGTGGCCAAGAAGAAGGTGATCCTCGAGGTCCCTTTCAAACTCAAGAAAAATGAGTATCCGGAGATCCGACATGAAATCCAAAGAAGAGGTTGGGAAGTCCTAACAAACCCCATCCAACAAGTCGGCATCCTAATGGTTCAAGAGTTCTATGCCAATGCATGGATCACTAGGAACCATGATCAAAGTAAGAACCCGAATCCAAAGAATTATGTTACAATGGTTCGGGAGAAATACTTAGATTTTAGTCCGGAGAATGTGAGGTTGGCGTTTAACTTGCCTATGATGCAAGGAGATGAGCGCCCCTACACTAGAAGGGTCAACTTTAATCAAAGGTTGGACCAAGTCCTCATGGACATATGTGTGGAAGGAGCTCAATGGAAGATTGATTCCAAAGGCAAGCCGGTTCAACTAAGAAGACTGGACCTCAAGCCTGTGGCTAGAGGATGGTTGGAGTTCATCCAACGCTCCATCATCCCCACTAGCAACTGATCTGAAGTTACTGTGGATCGGGCAATCATGATTCATAGCATCATGATTGGAGAGGAAGTAGAAGTTCATGAAGTCATCTCCCTTGAACTCTACAAAATAGCCAAAAAGCCCTCCCCTGGGGCAAGGCTAGCTTTTCCTCATCTTATTTGCCATCTATGTTACTCAGCTGGAGCTTCCATAGAAGGAGACATTCCCATTGAGGAAGAGAAACCCATTACTAAGAAAAAGATGGAGCAAGCAAGAGAGCCCATTCATGGAGCTCAAGAGGCGCATGAAGCTCATCACCATGAGATCCCGGAAATGCCTCAAATGCATTTTCCTCCACAAAACTATTGGGAGCAAATCAACACCTCCCTAGGAGAATTAAGTTCCAACATGGGACAATTAAGGGTGGAACATCAAGAGCACTCCATCATCCTTCATGAAATAAGAGAAGATCAAAAAGCAATGAGGGAGGAGCAACAAATACAAGGACGAGACATAGAAGAGCTCAAGGACATCATTGGTTCCTCAAGAAGGAAACGCCACCATCACTGATGACAAGTCATCTTAGCCTAGTTTCACTAGCCTTTTTCTTTTGTTTTCAAGTGAATTATGCACTTTCTTGAGCTACAAGCAAGCCAATTAGGTAGATTTTCATGTTTCCTTTGATTTAATCAACCATGTATGAATTCATGCTATTTCATGAGGTTTTATACTATAATTGTCACATATTATGAAAGAATGAATATCTCATGATTTCAAGCATAGCTTTGATGTGTTTGGTTGATTAATGATAGGTGAAGAAAGCTTGGAGAAAGGTTGAAGCAAGAAGGAATAGCTAGGAGTAAAGAGAAGACAATGGAATAAGTGAAATTGAACCAGGAAGCAAAAAGCTGGACCTAAAGTTAGCATCAAACTTTTGCACAAACTTTTGGTTGAAAAGTTAGCCCCAACGTTAGCCCCCTAACTTGGAGGCTAACGTTGGAACTTGAAAATCACTCCCTGGGTACCAAAAGTTTGCGCCAACGTTAGCCCCCTAACTTTGAGGCTGACGTTGGCACATGAAATTCACCCCTGGGCACCAAAAGTTTGCGCCAACGTTAGCCCCCTAACTTTGAGGCTAACGTTGGCATGAAGAAAACCTCCCTGGGCACCAAAAGTTTGCGCCAACGTTAGCCCCCTAACTTGGTGGCTAACGTTGGCACATGAAAATCACAAGGAGGAGCAAAAGTTTGCGCCAACGTTAGCCCCCTAACTTGGTGGCTAACGTTGGCGCCACAAGTACACAAGGTAAGGCCAACGTTAGGGCCAAAGTTAGACCCCTAACGTTGGCACCAACGTTCATATCAGCAAAGTGGTGTTAGCTGATATGAAAAGTTGGAGCAAAAGTTAGACCCCTAACTTTTGCTCAAACTTTTGGTCCAACTTTTGCAAAACTCAAACCCGGTTCAATTGGTTCACTTTGGTTCTTCTCCAAACTTCAAGAGCAATCAACCAAGGCCTCTTTCAACCCAATTCCACCAAGAGCAAAGGCCCAACTCAAGGCTTGAAGATCATTTGAAGAAAGTGTATAAATAGGATAGAATTCAAGTTCTTCGGGGAGCTTTCTTTTTAAATTTTCAGAATAGTTTTCGGAGAGCTTTGGATACTGAGTGATCTTTAATTTCTTTGTCTTGGGGAAGGAGAATTCACTTCTCTTCCTCTAAGTTTTATTGCTTTCAATTTCAATTACAATTGTCTTGGATCTTGGGTTGGAGAATTGAAGAAATTCTTTTTCAATCTCATCCTTGGATCTCTTTGTTTCTTTACTGCTAATTGAATTTAATTTCTGTTAATTGCTCTTCATCTACTCTCTTTGCAATTTACAATTTCCTTGCAATTGTTCTTGTTGGATCTAGGAAGGCATTGAGATCTAGACTTGGTTTTCTAGTCTCTGGGTCCTAAGATCTGATTTCCCATTTCAATTCTCTATTTATTGCTTTATATGTTCATTTACTTTTCTGTTTCGGATCCGATTCAATCCCAATTCCCTTTTACTCTTCTGTTTAATGCAATTTAACTTTTCCTTGTTTAAATCCAGCCCCAATCCACTTTACATTTCAAGCCATTTATATTTCTTGCACTTTAAGATTTTGCAATTTACATTTCTTGCAATCTAAGTTTCCGCAATTTATGTTACTTGCACTTTAAGATTCAGCAATTCAATTATCATCCTCTTTAATTTCATGTCAATTACCCATTCCCTTTACTTTTTATGCAATTTAAATTCTACAAATCACAAATCTCTCAACCAAATCTTGATTCGCTTGACTAAATCAACCACTAAACTAAAATTGCTCAATCCTTCAATCCCTGTGGGATCGACCTCACTCCCGTGAGTTTTTATTACTTGATGCGACCCGGTGCACTTGCCGGTTAGATTTGTGTGTTTTGGGAGAAATTTATTTTTCACCAAAATACTCATCAAGTTTTTGGCGCCGTTGCCGGAGATTGATTAGATTGATAATGATTAAGTGAGGTGGTGATCTAGATCAAGCACTTTTCTTTAATTTTGATTAACCCACTAACTGTTTGATTTTTTGCTTAAACTAACTAACACTTCAATCTGGCAGTAAATTGAAGTGTCACTGGTTTTGTGCATTTCTCATGCTCTGCTTGTATGTCAGGTACAAGAAGAACCATACCCAATTTTCATGAACAAGACGAAAGAACTCTCAGGAGGTTAAGAAGAGCTGAAAGAGGGAAAAATATTGTTGGAGAAGAGGAATCAGACGAAGAATTCCAAGAGATGGAGGAACATTTAACCAATCCACCAGGTGTAGAAGACAACAACAATGACAACCCACCCCAGAGGAGAGTTTTGGCTTCCTATACCTTTGCAAATCCTAGACATTGTGGGAGCAGCATCTTGGCTCCAAATGTCAATGCTAACAATTTTGAACTCAAACCACAACTCATCACCTTGGTTCAGAACAATTGCTCTTTTGGTGGAGGACCACTTGAGGACCCACACCAACATTTATCCACTTTCTTGAGGATATGCAACACTGTCAAAACTAATGGAGTGTCCCCTGACAGTTACAAGCTGATGCTATTCCCATTTTCTCTCAGGGACAAGGCCACTCAATGGTTAGAATCTTTTCCAAGGGACAGCATCAACAACTGGGATGATTTGGTAACCAAGTTTCTTGCCAAGTTTTACCCACCTCAGAGGATTATAAGGTTGAAGGCTGAGGTACAAACATTTACACAAATGGAGGCCGAACCCATCTATGAGGCATGGGAGAGGTACAAGGCTCTGATCAGGAAATGTCCCCCTGCCATGTTAATGAGTGGGAGAAGCTTCAAAACTTCTATGAAGGCTTAACACTGAAATCCCAGGAAGCTTTGGATCATTCAGCTGGAGGTTCCTTGCAACTCATGAAAACTGCAGAAGAGGCTCAAGAACTCATTGATATGGTGTCCAACAACCAATATTTCTTTGCTCATCAAAGAGGCCGCCAACCATCACAAAGGAGAGGAGTAATGGAGCTAGAAGGAGTGGATTCAATCCTGGCTCAAAACAAGATGATGCAGCAGCAAATTCAACAACAATTTGAGCAAATGGCCAAGAGGATTGATAGTCTCCAAGTTGCAGCAGTTAACACCAGCCAACCATCAACCACATGGGGACAGAGTGAAGAAACTCAAGAGAACAACAACAAGAGCAAGTACAGTATATGCACACCAAGGACCAAATGAAGTGTATGGTAATACATACAATCCATCCTGGAAAAACCACCCAACCTCAGATGGGGAGATAACCATACCCAAAACCAACAACCATGGCAGAGGAACTCAAACCAACACAACCCAAGAAGCAACCAAAACCACAACCAGCAGCAAACTAACCAAAACCCTACAGAAAACCTCAAAACAACTACCCCAACCTCAACCAATACCAATCTAATAACCAACCCACCAACCAAAATGCCTACCATCCACCACCCACATCTCATAACCCACCTCAAGTATCACCTGAAGCCCAAAGAATCACTCACTTGGAGGCCATGATAGACAAAATGTTGAAACACCAGGAAATGGTAACCAAGAATCAGGAAGCCTCCTGAAGAGCCTAGAGAGACAGATGGGGCAACTCTCCAAGCAAGTATCTGTTGAGAGACCTTCAAACTCACTGCCCAGTGACACAATTCCAAATCCCAAGGAGGAATGCAAGGCAATACAATTAAGGAGTGGGAGAACATTGATAAGCAACAATGACACTACAAAGAAGCAAGCAGAGAATATCAAAGAACCAACGGAGGATGAGAATCAAACAAAGGCAGATGAGACTAAGGAGCAAGTTGTGATGCCAAACAAAGGCACTGAGAAACTTAAAGAGAAGGACAACCAGCCACATAGCTCAAAGGAAGTAGCTCAGGGACAACAGCAAATAGGAAAGAGCATCACACCTCCACTGCCATATCCCCAGAGGTTCAACAAAGAGGTTAAAGACCAGTATTTTCACAAATTCCTTGAGATTTTTAAGAAGCTGGAAATCAATATTCCCTTGGCTGAAGCACTTGAGCAAATGCCCTATATTCCAAGTTTCTGAAGGATCTTATCAACAAGAAAAGAAGCTGGGATGAGAAAGAAACCATAATGATTACTGAGGAATGCAGGGCCTTGATTCAAAAGGGGCTTCCTCCCAAGCTTGAGGACCCAGGGAGCTTCCTGTTGCCTTGCACCATTGGGGAATTGACCATCACTAAAGCAATGTGCGATCTCGGAGCAAGTATTAACTTAATACCATCCTCCTTGGTGAAAAAGCTGCATATAGAGGAGGTCAAACCAGTACAAATGTCTCTGGAGCTGGTAGACAAGTCAATGGTATACCCCAGGGGTGTAATTGAAAATCTTTTGGTCAAGGTGGATAGTTTTATATACCCTGCTGATTTTGTGGTTCTAGAATCAAACGATGATGATGGTGACTCTTTATACTGGGAAGGCCATTCTTGGCCACTGCTAGAGCTATCATAGAGTAGTGAAGGGGAATTAACTCTCAGGATGCATGACCAGAGTGTCACTCTGAAGTATTACCAGAAGCACAATTTAGCAAGGAGAAGAAAGACTATATGAAAAAGACCAGAAGGTCACAGCAACATCCCAATGCTA